>NC_139641.1:18381621-18396621 GCF_964638095.1 Poromitra crassiceps
TGGTGAGTAAATATATGTGTAACTAAAACCATTAAAATTGACAACCGGTCCGCAACTTTTTTCCCCCGTGTATCTACTTGGCGCAAAAAAGGTTGGGAACCCCTGTGTTACATAACTGGACAGACATGTAATTCAGGTTACAGCTCAAAAAACACGTTTTGGGATCACTAACCAAATCGATATTGAAATTAATCGAATCGGAATCGAATCGAATCGAGAAATTTGAACCAATACCCAGCTCTAGTTAAAGCCTTCCCAGTCTACATGAGAGCAGGCTCCGTTCATAACAGCTCCTGCGAGACCCCATGCATGCCCACGTACACTGGGCATGCACATGCCTCAATGTGTAGTACTGGAGTCCACATGGAGAGGGCAGCAACTATGCCTATGTCCAAGTCAAAGAAGAAGAAGGCGGCGATGTCCCACAATGCTTGAATAGCGCTGGAGTTGTGCGATCTTGACCACAGTCAGATCGTCCAATTGCCCCAAAACAAAAGATCATCTTCTGTAAACACATTTCTCCAATCCAATGACAGCAAATCTAATTAAAACAGCTACATTATTATTATTATTATTATTATTATAGTTAAAGTCCCTGGAAACCAAAATCCACAAAAACGTTCTAACTATGTTATTTAGGGTCTTATGTTAGTAATTGTGTGGCTCAGAAATTATGATACATTACTTTCAACCCAAAGCCTTAAAATCGACACTTTTCTACAAGACTCTACAAGGTACTTCCTCATTGAAGACAGCAGTGCGTGAGGTGCTAAAATGCAGGAGCTTATGACGTCATAAGCTCTATATAACCTTTGTACATGCGAGCAACCCGCCCTTTCTCCTTTTGTCCATTCTTTGCCCCCACAGCGCTCGCTCAGTGTCTGTCTGTCTCCCTCCCACTCTGTGTGCTGTGTGTCGAGCAGGGCCGATTTTACACTTCATGGGCCCTGGAGCTATTCATCTCTGCAGGGGGCGCCGCCGCAAAAAATTTGAGTGTTTTTTTTTTAACCTTTTTTAGCCGTATTTAAAGGAATATCTCATTTTAAATCAACATTAGGATTATACTGTTGTGATGTCATTATTCAGTATCTTCTCCTTTTCTCACTAACTTTCATGTCACCACCTGCTCTCCTGTCAGCATTCTAACTTACAAACACAAACTGTAGGTTTAGCCATCATGTTCTTTCATAAACAGCCTGATTGGAAAGAAAACATTGCCACTGAGATGTCACAACAAGCACTTTTATTATTATTATTTAGTATTTATTATTGCTGTTAGTATTACAGTGCACACACACATGGTTATTCAATTATTGCACAAATCAATCAAGCAGTATTCAAGTCTGTTCGTACCTGAAATGTCTTCTTCCTGACTTTTGCCGTGGCAAAGCGTTTGACTAGAGTGGTGAAGTCCAATGTTCTAACAATGTCACTTTCCAATGACATCAATGTCAGGTGTCAAAAAAAAAAAAAAAAAAAAAAAAAATCTTTTTTTTGTGCCCGCAGTCAGGCCACTCACTGAACAGCAGGCCAGGCGCTGCCTACTGGTTTACTAGTGGTTTTATTACTTTATTAGTTAGTCTGAAGTAATAGTTACATTTCAGGGTTAAAGTGGGTGCATCTCATTGTAATCCAAATCTGGCTTCAAACGGCCCCAATCTGGCTTCAAACGACCCAAATTGGGCTTCAAACGGCCCAAATTGGGCTTCAAACGGCCCAAATCTGGATTCAAACGGCCCAAATTGGGCTTCAAACGGCCCAAATTTTTCGCACGCGCGTCGCCCTGTATCGGCCTGGCCTGCTTGGTATCTAATGCCTGGCCTGAATTATGATCCCAGTCCGCCCCTGGTGATGTGCCTCGTTCCTCTCCCTCAGGGAACAGTGGTTATAGGCGTAACCTTACGTTCCCTCGGTACAGCAGACCCAGCAGAAAGTGCAGAGTGAGCCACGGTTGCGTCTGATCCAATACGTGTTGTACTGACTGAATTGACTGCAATGGAACATTAAAGCTAATTTCTAATGTGATCCTATGCTGGAACGGCCCTCTCTCCCTGGCCTGAAGGCTATGGCCTAGCAAAGGTTAGCATGGTAACCATCCAGGTTAAAGCCCCAATCAGTAACCTTTTCACCTTAATATAACAGCTTTTTAGTCATTGAATATGGACTAGTGCAGTGGTTCCCAACCTACGGTACGCGTACCGTAGGTGGTACTTGCGCCCCCTGCTGGTGGTACTTGGAAGGCTCTGTGAAAAAAAAAAAAAAAAAAAAAAAAAAAGTTTTTTTTTTTTTTTGTGTGCAAAATCCATGGTGGTCATTAGTAGTAGTTTTCAAACATGTGAAAGTGAAATAATAATAATAATTATTAATATTATTGGCAGTGTTTCTCAAGGTAGGTGGTACTTGCGCCCCCCCCCCCCTGCTGGTTGTACTTGATCCCTGGAATCCCAATGTTTAAATTATGAAATATACCCAACTTTAAAATCAATTGTAAAACATGTTTATCTATCAAAATAATACTATGAATGAAAATAAACTTGTGATCATTGAAATTGAGGTTTATTTTGTTGTCTTGAGATTTAGAAACAAATATTTGTTTCTGACGGACACTATACCTGTTGCGCATGCACAATTACCTGCCCGCCCCGCATGGTTACACAAGTGGTGAACAAAGACGAGGAGGGATGCTAAAGTGGATCAAAACGGGAGGGAATCGTAAAAGAGCTGTAGTAGAGGAGAGCAGCAATGATGAAGCACAAGGAGGTGAAGACAGCAGTCAACCCAGCACAAGTGCAGCTGCTGCAGGTTGCACATAGGCTGCAGGTTGGAATAAATTTGCCTCCTGCGTGAACTGTGCATAGCTGAATAGACTGTATTTTAACGTCGGTCATATGGTGGTACTTGGAGAGCCAACTACTTTCTCAGGTGGTACTTGGTGTAAAAAGGTTGGGAACCACTGGACTAGTGTATTCTAAAAAGGGAGAATGTCACCTCTATTGATCCCACACCGCCCTCCAAAGGCCTCTCCTGGTAGTGCACTAAGCATTTTTGTGCCGGCGTCTCGGAGACAGCATGAGCGGCATACCGCGCATGCGCTGTGTACAGCGGAAGCGCTGTGTTCAGGAAAACAAGGAAGTCACTCGGTACGGAATTGTTTTCGAAAATGACGTTTCACGTAAACTATGGATTATTATTTCATCACGTGGTGAGTAGTACCCGATGTCACAACATGCACATAGAGCTTTCTGGCGCTCTGTTTTGTTGACTTTGATCGGCGATATCGATACTATTGCACCCAGAGGGGGCGCTGTTTCGCCAATAGCGAAACTTGGAAAAGTGGCTGAATGGGGCTTTAACCTCTTCTTGAACCAGTCACCTCTCGTAAGAAAACTGTTGTCACGGCAAACCTACTTAACGACCCACTCGGCTAATTCCTAGTTGTCATTGGGGGGGGGGAAGCTATTAACTTGCCAGTAGGCCACCTGATTGATTGATTGATTGATTCATTCATAGGTATAAAATGACCCGCGAGCTAATGACAAAGAGAACAAAAGAATCAATTCTCTTTCACTCCGACGTTACACAGAGATAATGCCAAGTCCTTTGAGGCGCTTTGATCCGTTAAGCGCCGTATTATTGATTGACATTAACAGACGCTCTCGTTAAGAATGAGAAAAGGCTGTGTGACTGAATGACTGACCTGTGTGTGGCTGGCTGGCCAGTCGAGATCAGAGGGGTTCATAACTCAGCTGGTTAGTTACAATTATTCATGGCCAACCGTGGAAGTGTAAAATCAAAGAACGTTACACGTCGATGACCCCGGTGTGTTTGGGAGAGGAGGAACGGGGCCGGAGGGTATGTCCTTTAGAGGAGGAACGGAGGCGGGGCCAGAGGGTATGTCCTTTTACCCTCATCAGGACTGAATCATTGATGGAATATGAAGCCGTTTCCATCACTCTCTAAAAAGGACAACTCTCTTGACTTGAAGTGGATCAACTATAAAGGACTGTGACTTGATGTCAACGAGGTTCTGTGTCCCTTTTGTCCCACCTGAGCTGCCGTACTCGTTTTAGATCGCCTGACAGGACATGAAGGAGGTAAGATCATAGCACATTGTGACAGTGAACAGTGCACTGAAACACGAGCGCTTCACATGTATCTACAGAGGCACAGGTGACATTACATTCAGCTGGCATTACATTGCAGAGACCAAGCAAAAATAAAGAAATAAATAGCTTTGAAAAATGCCGTCCAGATCTTCAGTCTACTTGAAATGTGCTTGATGCATTTGCCAGGCTCCATCACGGAGGAGCCTCAAAGAAGAGACACATGCAAGATTTCCCTTGAAAGATATATCTAACGGACATATATTGATGTCACTGGGTGCCATTTGTTTTTCCATCTGCAATATACTCAAGCAATCCTCTCCCAGATCTGTCACACTGCTGACTCATCACGTCACGCAGACGTTCTGCTTGTGAATCACAGTGGAAGATGACAGGACCTGTCGACGCCAATCCTATTCTTAGATGCCTCTTGATTATAGAGACTGAATTTGACTTGTGATTGCTTCATCATGGCTGAAACTTAAATGGTTGCATGCAATCAACACGACTGTGATTGCCTCTTCAGTAGCAGCGGTATTTTTAGTACCAGATAGGGGAAAAACAAAAAACAAACCTCAGACTAGGGTTGTCATGATACCAACATTTTGACTTCGAATTTTGACTAAAGCGATACCAAGTTTAGTATCACCATACTCAATACAGATATGATACTTGATACCTAATGGATAAGAAACAGAATGTCCACAAGGTTGATCACATTCACAAATTCAAGGTTTAGTAACACCCTTAACAGTCACTGTGGGATTGAAGGACACCTGTAGCCTGTACTACGAAGCTAGTTTAATGCCTTATCCGAGTAAGTTTGAGTTTAAACCTGGTTTAGCCGTACTACAAAGCAAGTTAACTTTCAATCACCATGGCAACTGACGCTGCAAAGCTAACCTGGTCGCGACCAGGTTAGCTTCAGAGGATAAGATCAAAATCCATGACAGACCCATATAATCGGCTCTCTGGAGTCACTCACCGTTCATATAAGATCGCCATATGAAAAATAGATTGCAGTCAACTGAGAATATAACAAGAAAAACATTTGTGGCTCTGTAGGCTACATAATTAAATTAAGCCTACTTACCACTTTATGTCTTAACAGCTCAACTATGCGTGGAGAAATATGATCACTATTAATCACCGCAGCGCATATCATAGGCTAAACGGAGCCTCAAATGGAGTGAGGGTGATATTCTCCTACATGCCAGAAAAGCCTATAGATGGGATAAATATGGGATAGCCCCAATACTAAATATGCAGGCTTCTTGCATGTTTCAGCTGGAACTGTGTCCTGTAGGCTGTATGCCAATATATGAGCAAAAATAGGCTAGTTTTTATCAATGAAAAGTATGCCCGCATCGTCTTAATTCAGTCCAGCAGTTTTCTCTTTTATATTAGGATATCATTATTATAGCCTATATATGAATTATTCGATCAGTGCAACCACACACACATAATGAGTGATAGAGATCATTATTCATTGAGCATGCTTTCTAAATCTATGGTCTAAATAGGCTTACAGATTGTGGAAATTTATAGACTGAGATTACACATTTAATGTACATTTACACTCGCACAAAGCTGTAGGAGACAGAAATCGCTGATCAAAATAAATCAAATGACTGATGTGAATACAAGCGGCAGCTTTAGACAGTCCTTCCCCTAACTATATCCAACGCGGATTTTCATTCTGCCATAGGTTACATTAAATATCCGCTAAAATCTCTGATCCCACTGTGGCTGCGCTTTTTCATTCAATGAGGAAATGGGTGTGGAAATGGGTGTGGGCGTTGATCAACTCAGCTGTTCATAATGTGATTGGCTGGCGCACCTCTTTCGCGTGGACGCGCGCCTGTGCACGAGCGAAAAACGTGCGCGTGCACAGGCAGATCCCAGGTCCACTTACACAGTAGAAAACCAGCGTCGTAGTATCAGTTAACTAGATAGCTTTGATCCTGTTCAGTCAAACCAGATCAAAGGGACTTATCGCGGATCTGTTAAACTAGTTTCGTAGTACAGGGCTCTGTTGAAATGTGTCTCTCTGGTGTTAGAAGACCACCATATTAACTGAATGTTTCTGTATTAGAAGAATAACGCCCTATTAACTGAATGTCTGTGTTAGAACAACGCCATAATGTAGGCCAGTGGTTCCCAAATGGTGTGCCTAGGCACACTGGTGTGCCTTAGGACAAGTCCAGGTGTGCTTTGGGATTTTTGTATTATTGCAATTGCAAATATAGCCTAAAACTATTTAAAAAAAAGTGGGTGTGTTGCTGCTTTGGTGTAGTAATTTTGCAAAGTTTCTAATTAATTCCTAGTGTAATATATTTTGTCAAATTTTATTTTACATTAGTAAATAAAAAAACATTTAGAGTGATAAGAGTAATAGAGGCTATTTTGCACCGATAGACTTAGGCTATATAGGTGTGCATTGAGACCGCCTTGAAGTCAGTGAAAACAATCCAAAATTCGAAATGTTATTGTTTTACTTTGTTATTGTCATCTATAGTGGTTATTTGCATAAAAACACACAGTTTGATTAGGAAATGATTGTATCTTTTTTAAATATGTGCTCTGATTTACATTTTTTTTCGCCTAACTCAATTTGTAACTTGAGTTATGCCTACCCCACACTACAGGATAATTTGCAAGATTATGGCCAAGATTCCCCCCTCCCGATTTTCTCGGGGGTGCTCCCGATTTGAAGCGCGTCGGGCAGATAATCTTCCCAAATGATCCTGTAGTGTGTGGGGTTCAAAGATTCACAATCGGGAAGACTGCCTCTTCCCGATTGTGAATCGGGCATATCTAACATGTTAGATATTTACAACCCGACAGGCGATTGCATCTTGAGCAGAGAGCCAGTAGTAGCTGCGTTTCCATTACAGTTTTTCGCAAAATAATCTGGTCCGCGTCCGCCCGCAGCCCCGCACAGAAACAAAGAACGAGGAAATTGTCATCAAGGTGAAATACCCGTGCGTCTTTGAACGGGACGGAAAACTAAATGCTATACTGCAAAGCATGTAGCCTACAACAAGCGCTTAGGTCTCAGCTTCCCGCATCGGCGAGTGTCCGCACGGAAAAGTGAGTCAAATCAGCAGACGCGCCCCTCCACAAGACACCTGTGCAGACGGTTTTCGCCTGGCCGTGCACAGTAGGCCTACACCCCGAATGGACGCGGCTGTCCGCGCAAATATTAGTTAAACAAATCCTTTCAGTGCAAATGCATTATAAAAACAAAAAATAAAATTTGTTTAGAAAACGAAATGACACTACTACACCCGGTGCGCACACTGAATAGGCATTTTAAAAGTTAACGTCGAGCCCTGCTTCCAAGGTGAATCTTCGGCATAATCTTCTATTGTGTGGGGTTGCGTTTGAACAGACGCGATTGTGTGTGTGTCCCAAGATTGAAATGTTAAAAAATCGGCTCTCTCTGTCCTGTAGTGTGTGGGCTCTCAAGATTTTTATAATCTTCAAGGATTTGAAAATCCTGTAGTGTGGGGTAGGCATTACTTGACAAAGTAACTGGTATATTATTACTGAATCCTATAAGTAATAAGTTATATTACTGAGTTACTGCTAAAAGTAATATATTACATGTAATATGTTACTTTTGTAATGAGTTACCCCCAACACTGGTAATGTATTGAATTACTACTTCACCCAGGGCTGTCACATTGGTGACATCATGAGCATAAACCAAATTCTGTTTTAAATTAATGAGTCATATTACTTGTGTACCATATGAGGTTTAGCTAAGCAACTCTGTATATCATTTGTACCATATGAGGTTTAGCTAAGCAACTCTGTATAATATATAATTTGCGGGAGGCTACGTGTCTCGACACAAGGCCACCATCTTCATGTACATGATGTCACAGGTCCTACCTACGGCCATTTTCTGTCTTCTCTGTAAGAGTGCAGTTTAATTCAATGGTACGGGTGAAAGTAATCAATCAAAACATGCTACGGCTCAGTCGTTACACTACGTACCATAGATGAGCACGACAGACTCTTCGATGGCGTGCTGGTAGCTGAACTGGGAGTCGAGCAGCGCTCGGCTGACAAAGGAGCCGTAGTAGGTGGACTGGTACCAGCCCACGTGCAGATGGTCGATGTTGACGTGACGCAGGGAACGCATCATCTCCATCTGGTACTGGACTAGAGGTAGAGAGGAGGAGGAGAGAAGATGCAGGGAAAACAAGAGAGAGAAAAACAATTAGATTCAGAATGAACTTCGTTGAAATCAGCTTGGGTTTTTTGGATCGAATATCTGTCTCCATCTGGAACTGGACATGATGTACGAACAGAGGGAGGGAGGGAGGGCGGGGGGGCGATGAGACAAACACGAGAAAAACAAGAGCAATGAGGATGTGAAGGAGAGACTAGAGGCCGACCGATATATCGGTCCACCGATATGTTGGCCGATATTTTTTTATTTTGTATTTTTTAAGTTATAGACAGCATGTTGTCTATATTTGATCTTTTTTCTTAATTCAAGTTATATTTTATATTTGTTCTATTTCTGTTTTTGTATTTCTAGTTATTTATAATTATTTAATTCCCAGTTAAGTTTACTGTTTCATTGCATTGATGTCATTTTGGACAATAAAATTGATTGATAAGCTGTAAAATATCCTCCCTACATTACATATGTCAAGTCATGTCAAGTCATATCTTTGTCAAGTGTTTGATATTTGAGGGATCATTGCAAAAACATTGTGTAATATAACGTGTATATATAAGAATATCGGCCGATATATCGATATCGGAATTTTTTTACTCCCTAATATCGGTATCGGCATCGGCCTCAGAAATCCAGTATCGGTCGGGCTCTAGGAGAGACACAAGGAAACCGAGAAAATCACAAAGTCTGCGTCTCCTGCTATCAAGCGATGGGAGATTTCTAAAACCTTCTAACGCAGAATCAGCGACGGCCCTTTCCAATCCCTCCGTCAGTAAATCTCGCCTGTGAGGGAGACAGAGCGGGATTGATACACAGACAGACCTGAGATAGTGCTGGAGAGAGAGAGAGACATAGACAGACCTGAGATAGTGCTGGAGAGAGCGAGATACATTACAAGCTAGAGCCATTTCATTACGCCAGACACATCCTAAGGACGCGCGGTGAGGAAATACAAACAGCCCACGCCTGGCTGGCTGTAAGTAACAGCATCTCCATGCAGGCTGGCTGGGGGGAGGAGGTGGGTAAATCAGGGTGTTATTGGGCAGCTGTGGCACCCCCCCCCCCCACAGTCTGTAGAGCGCATCCTTCTCCTGCTGGGGCCGCTAACAAGAACTAACTGGAGAGAGAGGGGGAATGGAGGGGCCATATATATATATTATATATATAAATGGCCGATCGCATATTTGAGGTCAAAATCGGCCGATACAGATTGCTTGCCGATCGATCGGTGCACCCCTAATTATTATTATTATTATTATTATGGCCTCTGGATTCGACCCCTGGTGGTGATGTTATGTAAAGCAGGGAGCGACTTGGGAGAAAACATTCACATTTCAGTGGGTCACAGCCAAAGACATGTAACCGCCTCATACCGTGCTCATGTTAGCAGAGAGCTGCCTGTTTGGATCAGTGGTCTGAATGAAGCGGTGCACACAAGAGCCTGCTAGCTTCTTTCTATCAACTTTTCTTGTTTTTTACACCCCCTACCACACATGCATGCGTCACACACACACACACACACACACACACACACACACAGACACGTGTGTCTCTCTCTCTCTCACACACACGCGTCACACACACACGTGTCTCTCTATCACACACACACGCGCGTCTCACACACACACACACACACACACACGTGTCTCTATCACACACACACACTTCCCTCATTATCAGAGATTCCATCGTCTAACTGTCTGTCTACTTATTTTGGATGCTTTTTATTTTCCTTTTTTTGTTCTTTTCTATTTTTACTGTTGCTTTTCTCCTCCTTATTTATTGTTTACCGGTACTTGTTTCCTTTCTCTTGTTTGTGTTTATCTTGTATGCTTTGTACGGATTATTATTCATATTGGTGTTCTTTTGGGCGGTAGTGACCCAGAATAAGCCCGCTTAAGGGTTTCCTGTTTCTACCGGCACATTATTTCGTTGTTTTCCTTTCGTCTATTGCGCTTTTTAAATATAAAAAATAAAAAATTATGCGTTTTCTTAATCTGTCATCTGAAAACACGCAAAAAGCTATTGAGCGATACCAAAAAACGCAGGAAATCGAAACCTGTTCCGAAAACTTTAATGACCGAATCGGTGTGTAAACGTGAGTGACACAACAATGAGGTCGTATTTATTTTAAAATGTGCCACATTTTCGGACGAAAAATACCCGGTGTGCAAAAGCCTTTGGTTGTATTCCACACAGAAGACAAACGGCGATGCGCCGAGATGCCTCTTCCCCCCTGACGATAAAACACTGCTGCACTTTACTGGATGTCTGGACTCCAGCAGGCGGATGCAGGCAGACAGGTTTACAAGACAAACCAAAAGGCCCCGATTCACCGTCCCTGTTCTGTTCTGGGGAGAAAGGCTGGACGAGCCAATCTAGCCTTTAATCTAAAGCCATTATATTTAGTGATGGACGCGGTCAGCGAGACAAAAGCAGGCAGACAGGAGGACAGGGAGGAGGCGGAGGGGATGGAGGAAGATGAGGAGGAGGAAGAGAGAGGGTGATGAGAAGCAGTGATGGGTAGCGCTTCTGTGACCAACTGCAGGACGTGATGTGATGGTGTCTGCTCATTGTGCCTGTGTGCCGGCTCCCATTCTAACATGTAGCAGCAGACCCAAAGGAGTGAAATGCATGTGTGGTCCAGCTCTGGGAGCAGGAGAGAGTCTCAGCATTAGGGCTGGCACGGATCACGGATAATCCGTGACCCGTACGGATCAGCCCCCACGGTTCGGAACGCGGTTCGGAACGTCAATGGACCGCGGACCCCCCACCCCCCCCCCCCCCCCCTTTCGTTTCATTTAACGTTTAAGTTAGTGTATGCGCCTGCAGCGCAGCCAGACACAGACAGGCATCATCATGGCAAGCACAAGTGAGCTTCCTCAACCCTTCTCCCAGCTGTAAAGTCTCTCTGAAGGCTGTGGCTAGTGGCTACTAAAGACAGCATCACAACAAATTTATTTCAACACCTCTGAAAAAGCACATGAATGCGAGCAGCGTGTTGCGGGCTGCACAAGATAACGAGAGCCACAACAGCTAACCCTAACCCTAACCCTCCCCATATCAAGCAAAGCAATGAAAAAGGTAGAGAGAGAATGCAGATCAGTGCCATCAGTGTAGCATTGTTTAGAGGTTATTTTTCTCGCGATATAGTTTTTCATCTCCACGGCTCATCGTCATGTTTTGATATTGTGAAATTTCGTGGGACGAAATATCGTGACATCCCTAATTTTTACTACACCTCCGTTTTGCACATTATGCTCTTAGAGCGAGATCCATGTCAATCTAGGGGACATAAGAATAAAACCGGTTTATTGCTGGCGAGATGTCAAATCATGATCATTGCCTAACCCGTCTCAAAAAAGTGAAAGTTCAGAGACACATCAAAGAAATTAATTGGGAAATGTATTTTACGTGTTCTACCACCATCAGGTAGACAAGGCTCATTAGGGATTTTAAATAGTTTAGAAGAATTGCACTCTGATCATGTGAAATGTTTCTATGTGGTAAAACATGAGGGCGGCTTAGAAGAATTTAGACAGTTGTCATCCCCCGGAGGGTAAGGGAGTTGTATTTGTCAGCTAATTAACAACTTGCAGCAGTAGGTTAGCTGCTGCTAATCTAATTAGTTTAGAATAGTGAGAAACCTTTGCCTCAATTAAGGCAAGAGCCTGAGCAAAGATGATACCGAGCTTGCTAAATGAAATGTCAACAATAACACAGCCCATTAAATATATACCAACACAACAGAACATTTATGTGTTTCATATACACAGCTCATTAAATATATACCAACACAACAGAACATTTATGTGTTTCATATACACAGCCCATTAAATATATACCAACACAACTGAACATTTATGTGTTTCATATACACAGCTCATTAAATATATACCAACACAACTGAACATTTATGTGTTTCATATACACAGCTCATTAAATATATACCAACACAACAGAACATTTATGTGTTTCATATACACAGCTCATTAAATATATACCAACACAACTGAACATTTATGTGTTTCATATACACAGCTCATTAAATATATACCAACACAACTGAACATTTATGTGTTTCATATACACAGCTCATTAAATATATACCAACACAACAGAACATTTATGTGTTTCATATACACAGCTCATTAAATATATACCAACACAACTGAACATTTATGTGTTTCATATACACAGCTCATTAAATATATACCAACACAACTGAACATTTATGTGTTTCATATACACAGCTCATTAAATATATACCAACACAACAGAACATTTATGTGTTTCATATACACAGCTCATTAAATATATACCAACACAACAGAACATTTATGTGTTTCATATACACAGCTCATTAAATATATACCAACACAACAGAACATTTATGTGTTTCATATACACAGCTCATTAAATATATACCAACACAACAGAACATTTATGTGTTTCATATACACAGCTCATTAAATATATACCAACACAACAGAACATTTATGTGTTTCATATACACAGCTCATTAAATATATACCAACACAACAGAACATTTATGTGTTTCATATACACAGCTCATTAAATATATACTATACTACTGACTGTACATCCTGAACAAAGACTCAGATGATGGCTGAGCGAGACGACAGGCCAGCGGCGGGCCGGCAGGCTGGCTAGCCGAGCACAGATCTAATAGAGAGCGCAGAGCCTTGTAAATGCCAGAGGGATCTCTACCCGTGTTTGTTCAAAACCCAACAACTACCGCTGTGCTGCCAAGAGCCAAAGACGCTGTGTGACTGTGTGTGACACGGCCGCTGGTGGCTAGAGGAGTTTGGCTGTGTGCGTATGTGTGTGTATGTGTGCGTGTGTGTGTGTATGTGTGTGCGTATGTGTGTGCGTATGTGCGTGCGCGTGTGTGGGTACATCGGTGACAGAAAACAGTCCCTGGAGATGGACAGTGCTACACTTTCTCCATGTGTGCTGTAAACAAAGCGGTAAATCTTTTTAGCAACTGGCAACAACGGAGAGGAAGACAGCCAACTACTGTACTACGTAATAAGCAACTCACAGGAGAATGGATAATCATATGTGATACAGATACAGAGACAGGGAGGGAGAGAGAGAGAACGAGAGAGAGAAAGAAGCTGGGTAGATTTTGGATGGCCTAGTGGTTGCGACTTGTGATGGGAAAATTGCCAGCTAATATCCGTGAGCCGGTTGTGATAATCTGAATAGAGTACCGTCCGCAGGGATGATGCATTTTTGTAGGCTTAACCGGAAGTGCCTGCACTGCTGGTGCGTAGGGGGGAAAGCATTGACTACGGATGGGTACCGAGACCCGGTACCAAACGGGCCCCGGGGCCGGGTTTCGAGATACCGGAGCACAGCCGCGCTGGAACTATTATTAAGTAGGGGGTGCTGTAAGGAATGGAATCTCGACGAAGAAAATTTGACGTTTTTTTTACTTTTATCCATATTTAGAAGAATATTTTATTTTAAATTAACATTAGGATCATACTGTTGTGATGTCATTATTCAGTATCTTCTCCTTTTCTCACTCACTTTCATGTAAGCACCTGCTCCCCCTTTAGTCGTTTTACACTACAACAGACAGCAACACAGGCATAAACACTGAACTTATTATTATTATTATGGAAAACCAGATTATGATGAAAATCAAACACTTTTGAAGAGAGAGCGTATGAAATAAGATTAGAGCTGGGAAGCACAAACTGTTTTTTAATGCATTTTGTTGGTGGTATAAACACAAGACAGCCAAATCCAACAATTTCGAAAATCCCATTTCTTGCCACCAAGGGGTGCTGCAGCACCCTCAGCACCCACCTTCCCGCTCCCTTGCCGGAGGATCAATAAGCTTTCACGTTAACGGTTCTCTTATCGGTAACTGGAGAAATTTAAAAAATCGATTTCCTATTTATTTGCTACATGAACGTTGTTTTGCACATTTTATCGCACAATCTCCGTAAGACATGCCTATGATGTGTTTTTGAGATTTCTGAACGAGAAAAGAGATCCTGTTCCGTGTTGCTTCCTCTTTCTGAGAGAGGAGAGGCAGGCAGCAGCTGCCAGCGAGGAGCCGAGCCTGACTACTGAGAGGAGAGAGGAGAGGGGCTGGGCGGGCAGCACACACACACACACACACACACACACACACACACACACACACTGAAGGGAAGACAGCTGAGCCGAGGAGACACCGCAAGACGTTAAGAAAGAACGGAGCGATCAAAAGTCTGGTTGTACTTCACTCGAGTTTGATGCTGACAATTCACGGTCATAAGTGCGATAAATCATTCACTAGCAATGGTGGAAACACGAGCAATTTGTCTAAACACTAAAGTGCATCAAATAGGTACAAACTGAGAAATGCAAATGTTTTTGACAAGCTAGCTCACACGACTTCATCATCTATATATATATATATATATATATATATATATATATATATATATATATATATATATAAGTAGCTGCCAAAATAATGGAAGCATTCAAGTAATTCAGGGTTGCATTATTATAGAAAGCTACTTCACTTTATAAGCCTTAAGGTCCTTGCACACAGAGTCCGAATTGTTCGCTGCGTTTTTTTAATCCATCATCCGGGAAAAAAATGTCACGCACAGATACCTTGCCCACTGAGTCCGATGCGTTAATTATCCAATATTCGTTGCGAAGATTCGC
>NC_139641.1:18399121-18414121 GCF_964638095.1 Poromitra crassiceps
GACCCTATGTTAATAAGCCACCAGCCAAATTTGAACAATGATGAACGTCGCAAAGTATATAAATTTAGGTTTGACAGTCATGACAAAAGTCATGAGAATCAATTCGATTTTAGACTCTTTTCTCCCGTGGACTGTGTGGGCGTGTCCCATGTGTGTGCTTGCAGGACTGCAGCTCCTCCGAGAGAGAGAGAGAGCGAGAGGGAAATGGAGAGAGAGAGAGAGAAGGAAAGAGAGATGGAGTGTGTGTGTGTGTGTGTGTGTGTGTGTGTTCGCTCGTTGCTCGGCGCATACAGAGAGGAAGAGAGACTGCCGCTGCGATTGCACAGCGCTACTGTGTGTGTGTGTGTGTGCGTGCGCACGTGTGACAGTGAGAGAGAGAGAGAGAGAGAGGGCAGCATACACAGGCAGTCAGGCACACAGAGCGGGAGGTACGGCTCTGGCGGGAGGGAGACAGACAGACACTGAGCGAGTGCTGTGATTGGCCAAATCTTATGACGTGATAAGATCATTCAGTTTAGCACCGCACGCACCGCTCTCTTCAATGAGGAAGTGGAAATCCAGACCTTGTAGAAAAGTGCCGATTTTGGGGCTTTGGGTTGAAAGTAATGTATCCTACTTTCTGAGGCACACAATTACTCACATAAGACCCTAAATTTAATAGTTAGAAGGTTTTTGTGGATTTTGGTTTCCAGGGACTTTAAAGGCCCATTCCGTCGGTTCTGGCGAGAAATAAATGTGCACAAAGTGTTTTTTATTGGCAATGAGTGAATGCGCCTTGACGTAACTTAAAAATAGCGACCAGGGGTGTTTCTCTCCGACCAGCCGTTCAGAAGATACATGGAAATACCACAGTTTCAAAGGGGTTAGCATTTCCCGCCACAGCTAGAGGATGTGACGTCTCGCGCGTTCACGAGCCTCCCTCTTGTCCTGGCTCCGGCGTAAACGAAGAAGACGGCTAACAGGAAATGGCTAACGTTACGTTCGTCGCTAGCTGCTAACAAAATGAAACTACAACACACTTCAGAAAAAGTCCACACTAAATAAATAAATAAATATTTATCTAATGAAGCCCGTCTGGCCAGACAGCAGCAATGTGACCGACATCGGGGGGAAACTAGAGTCAGGACTGTGTTTTCGGTTCATGAAGGAAACTTGCTGCTTGTAGCTACTGTAATGTGGTTTTGACCAGATAACGTTAGCTGCTTGCTAATGGATTTTCAAGATTCAAGATTTTTACTGTCACTCCGTAGTACAAGTATCTGACCACCTGGTCAGAAACTCTGCTAACATTACCGTCTTGTGTGAAGTAATGCAACCCTAACGTTACTACCATATGCTTATGGTCATGTAACATTATTGTTTGACTGCAGTTAGCTGCAGTGGTGAGTGCCTATTAGAACCATAACGTTAGCTTGATGCTATACGCGGCTAACTAATAGATTTAGCTATATTTATAGAAATTACCACCAGCCCCACTAATAACGTTACTGTCTTGTGTTGATAATGAATCTAACAGTCGGAAATATGCCTAACGTTAGCCTACTGTCTGTTATGCTTACGGTACATTGTTTGACTGTTCAGTTTGGTCAACTCCAGGCATTACACAGTACCGTACATACAGGGGGAGCAGGCTATTTCCTGGCTTGTGCTAACGTGAGTATCCACTTCCCCGCAGCCAGCAGGCTCTGGCTGCAGTTAGCTGCAGTGGGACTGCACATAGTAATGTTAGCTTGATGCTAATCGCGGCTAACAAATATTAATTTACATTTATAGAAATTACCACCAGCCCCCCTAATAACGTTACCGTCTTGTGTGGATAATGAATTTAACAGTCGTAAATATGCCTAACGTTACTGTTATGCTTATGAAACATTGTTTGATTGTTCAGTTTGGTCAACTCCAGGCATTACACGGTACCGTACATACAGGGGGAGCAGGCTATTTCCTGGCTTGTGCTAACATGAGTATCGACTTCCCCGCAGCCAACGCAAGCCAAAACACGGCCAAACATGCCACAATAACGTCCCCTAATTCATCCAGAATCCTTCCTGGGCATCTCGAGGCTGATCTGACCGATAAATTGTCCAGGTTGCCGTTTTCATGGTGCCCGCGCGTCAGCTCGTTCACACGCTGCCTGCAGTTACACTAACGGCCACCGGGGAGGACAATGAAAACACAAAGTCTCCCGGGAAAAATGGGAAGGTTGGCAAGTATGAGCCAAGGAGAAATCCTACAAGTGCTGAGTCAGTGTGGTCAAAGGAATGGAGAGATGACAAGAAAGACAAGTGTGTGTGGAGGCATATTCCAAGAAGGATTATATGGATTAAGCTCATATCCATATTTGACATGAGGCAAATCTCAGCCACACTGGGAGATGAGCCCATATGTAAACACGCATTTCAATAAGTCCAGTATATTGCAGTATATTAACGATGACTGGAGAAATATGTCATGTTTTAAATAGCTTCCACTTTGTTGCCGTCTTAGTGGTGTTTTGCTTACTCAGGCGTTTCTGGCGATGTGCCTGTAAGATTGTTGTACAGGTGAGGTGTTGTTTCCTGCTTCGGCATTTCTGCCTGTCGCACCTCCGCCGGTGCCATTAGGACAGCTGCAGGGTCTTCAACTGGAGGCCGTCGTTCACTGATGTTTCGCCCCCTATGCCAGTACATCTCCCGGCGGGGGGGCAGTGGCATGTATAGGGGACGTCTCCCCGCCACCCCCTGCAGCTGCCTTTACTGGGGTGTTAGCCCCCAACCGTTATCCTTCCTCCGGAGCCATAGCCAGTAGCTCGCCTTCTCTGCCTCCTCTCCTAGCTCCTTCACAGCTTTCCTCAGTTTTGCCCCCGTCATTCCGGCACCACGGAGCAGCTTGACTGTTGTTTTGCTGACGAAACCTCGGCACCCTACCTCCACAGGGAAAACCCTGGCTTTCCAGCCAGCCTCTAGGCACTCCGCTGCCAGCTCGGTGTACTTGAGACGTTTCCTTTCGTGGGCTGCAGTCATGCCCTCCTCCCAGGGGATGGTAAGCTCAATTAAGAGGACCCTTTTCTCAGCTGTCGACCACATGACGATGTCTGGCCGGAGAGTCGTTGTTATGATCTCTCTTGGGAAGACAAGCTGTTTTTTGAGGTCTGCCACCATCTGCCACTCTTTGTCGGGCGTGAGCAAGGTGTTCCTCTTCTGAGCAGGAGGTTGGAGGGCGCTGCCAGGTTTTACAAAGAAGGCAGGGTTTGCTGTTGCTGGTGTGTGGTTTGCCGCTATCCTACAGCTTTCGAGGACCTCTGCCAGTTTGGTTAAGACTTGGTCATGGCGCCACCTGAAGCGTCCCTGGGTCAGCGCCACTTTGCACCCCGATAGAATGTGCTGGAGGCTTGCCTTGATGTGATCACACAGGGGGCAGCTTTTCTCATCTCCAAACCACAGAGTGAGATTCCGTGGGCATGGGAGGGTGTCATAAGCCGCCCTTAACAGGAAGCTGAGCCTGGATTGTGGCGTCCTCCAGATGTCTGCCCATGTGATGCGCCTGTTGACAGTTGCGTCCCATCGCGTCCAGGCTCCTTGGCTGGCCTGGGATATCGCCTTTACGTGGAAACGCTCCTGCTCCAGCCTGGTGACCTCGTCCACCACCTCTCTTTTATCTCATCCAAATATAGCTGCGCCTATATTTCCCCACTCTATATATATTGTCGTATTTTACCAATAAAATCATAGACACTGATTTGGGTTGTGTTATTTTGAATCCAATGACGATGATGATCAATGGTCATTAGCTTGCGGGTGGAGGCAGACCTCATGGACTCATGGAGAGAGAAAAAGGTGACAGACACCAGAGCAGATATAAAAACCACTCAGAAATCCTCCTACTATTTTGGGATCCAAAGGGGTGACTGTCACCTAAAGGTGACTAGTTAGCATCCCTGGACATGATCATTGCGATGGAACACAGTAAGCAACATGGACCTGGGTCCAAAGCCAAATTTGACTTCACCAAATCAGCACACTGTCTATTTTTAATATTGTGACCTATTTATTTGGCATTTCAAGTGCTCAATTCACTGTCCTGGGGGAGGGGGGTGGGGGGGGGGGGATTGGGCACAAAACCATTTATCAGAATTATTTAAATATTTATGTATTGTTATTATTAATAGTAATGATAATATTTATATATATTGATGAGAATCAGAGTGGTGGTGAGGTAACAGCATGAGGCAGCTACCTGTGCTTTTCAATGATTCACTCTCTCTGTTTCTTAAACTATGGGTCAGCACCCACCTGGGGTCACATGGCTGTTTCTGGAGGGTCAAAAACACAACGCCTCCACCATGGCAGGTCCTATCTGCTTTCTGCAGAAGAAGTACAGGTGCCTGAATAACAAGCTAGTTTAATGCTGCCAGGTGGCAAATGCGTCATCTCCGACCTACGTGTGTTCGAGCTTCAACACTTCAAATTCGCAAAACCATGGATGGCATCAGCTACAGTGCTAACAGCTAATAACAACATTACCAATTGAAATGTATGGGTTTAACCAACTACTGGTATTGGTATGCTTATTGGTCTGTACAATATTATATCGATTATTTGGACAACAATACAGTACGATATTTGTTGATATAAGGTTTGCCGTGATACAATATTGAATTCAATTCAGGGGCCTGCGATCGATATGGGACGATGAGATGCTCATTTAACACCATCGGCACAATAGCTACAAAATGTAAAGCCGCCCTCCAGTCAGTTTTCCACCTGTGTATAATCCTGCTGTACAGCACGCACCGTCATCAACTACGTCACCAGTCTCATCTTTTGCACCAAAGATCGTCTATTGGTAAGATGTTCCACTGCGACGTCATGGCTGGAGCACTGTTGTCCAAAAAGGATAATCGTGCATTCCTTTATAACTGCACTGGTAATCTTACGACTTCAAAGGTCATGAGCTGGGACGGTGACGTCACCAGAGCTGGTATTTCCCATTCCAAACTCGTAGGAGCCTCAGCAGCCCCAACCTCAAAAATCCAAGATGGCTGCCTGCGCCGCACAACAACAGTAGTTATAATCGTAGTAATATTGTTTAGCACTTCTGTTTTGTTTGTGTCTCATTAAATCAGCTGTACACACAGCACTGCCTAACTTCTATCTGTGTGGACATGTTGCTGCAGTGTTTGTATGTGCAAAATGCCGCGAAATGCCATGTTATCAACTGTTATTGCTAACAATGGCTAGCCTGGCTAGCGACTGGATCTGACCAATGAACAGTGAACTTCCCAGCTCAACTTTTCTGCAAATGGAACGCTAACAAAACGGATGTGATGTCATTTAGCCTCCACATCCCAGTTATTTTGCTTCAATACGATCTCCGTCTCTTTTCCAGCCGGTCAGACCGGAAACAGTACGGCTGCCTCAACTCTGCTAAACGTTCACCCGGAAGCCACATATTGATATAAATATCAGCATAACCAGCCAACAGATATCAAAGCTGGTGGGCATATAAGCAAAATAAATTGAAAGAGGGTAACTCGAACTGGTTAAAAGTGACTATCGCAGCGTTTTGAGCCAGAACGAACTACTTTTAGCAAACGTAGCTAAGCCAAGCTAACGGCAGATTGTATTCACTGTAATATTGTATATTATTAATATGACAGGTGACGTGAGCGTTGATAACCATTAAGTCTGACGTCAGCACGTGAGCCAATTTAAGAGTTTGAGCCCCAAATAATTTGTCAACAAAACAGTGGCAACACTTTGGCTAATTAGCTTTTTAAGACTTTTTAAGGGCCTTAATTTTCCCTAAATTGATTGATCAACTTTTAATAGTTTTCAAGACCCCGCGGATACCCTGTGAACGCATACTATTCTGGAAAATAAAACAAAAATGTGCCAATTTTTTATTACTTCTTATTACAATAATGGGTGGCCATGTAGAAATGATGTCAAATGGTGCAACTATGGGTTGAAAAATCATACCTGAGGGTTTGCGATTTGCGAGTAGGAACTCCGACAGCGTTTTATTTGATTTTTCCTAGTAGCAAGTGGCAATTTGCGACATGCAAGTTCTAAATGAATGCAGCGTAAGAAGCCCAACCCCCTACGTTCTTTCCTCAAAAACAACAGCACCTCCTGCTCTCCATGTTGGGTTAGCAAATAGCAAGACGGCCAGTAATACAGTAATACAGTGTGGACAGAGCTGCAGCATTAAGCCACAGAATAGCCAATTTAACAATATGATCAAGTCACAGTGAGCGTTTGCTTTTCCTCACTCCTTTTCTGCAGTCCAGACGCCAGGCCTATCAATCAATCCAGACCCAGGGGCCAGACAGGCAATGAGTCTGCCCATTCTGTTAGTGTGTGTGTGTGTGTGTGTGTGTGTGTGCGTGTGTGTGTGTGTGTGTGCGTGTGTGTGTGTGTGTGTGTGTGTGAGCGAGAGACAACGAGACAGGAAATGGGAGTGTGTGTGTGTGTTGGAGAGAGACCAAATGAATGGGTGTTTAAAAGAGTGTGTGTGCGCCTGAGAGGAGAGAGGCCGTATGGGAAAGAAAAACGGGCGAGAGAGCAACAGAAAGACAAGCCAAGTCAAAAGGAGAGAATGGGGAAAATGGCACTATCTTGTATGTAAGCAGGTGTGTGTGTGTGTGTGTGTGTGTGGGGCTGTGAGTGTGTGTGTGTGTGTGTGTGTGTGTGTGTGTGTGTGTGTGTATGTGTGTGTGTGTGGGGGGGGGGGGGTCTGCATTTACCAGCTGGAGGCTAAGTGTGCATCCAGACTAATTCTGACGATCAGTCCCTCCAGGAAATTGCGATCGCAATAATTAATGCAAATTCAACCAAACTCCGCGATATTTGCGGGGGCTTGCAATTTTTCAAAAATTCCCGCGATTTCGCCGCAAAAAGTTAGTAAAATGCTGCATCTTTACCTGGGATTGAGATATGTGTGTGCTGTCATCTTGCCTTGTTGGTACGGTGGGGGTACGGTGGCGCAGTCAGTAGCGCTGTCGCTTCACAGTCAGAAGGTCCTGAGTTCGATTCTCGCCTGGGACACTGTGGGCGCTGTGGTTGTGTTCCCCCCCATATCTTCAGTGCCTACTGCCCAGGTGGGTTATCTCGTCGTAAGGGCCTTTCTCTCTTTTTGAGTTTGCATGTTCTCCCCATACCCCCCCCAGGGGGTTCCTCCGTATGTAACCCCTCCCACTAAAAACATGCAGAAGATCAGATCGTCATCGTCATCCGACCAGTGACGACAACATCCGAAGTTGGTCCCCGGGCGCTGTACGAGAAAGCGACCACTGCTCCTGGCCTGCCCCCCGGAGGAAAGGACATGCCTGGATGGGTTAAATGCAGAGGACACTTTTCACCGGCCACCGTCAGCATGAGTGTGTTGTGGCCGCATGCATGTGTTGTGGTGTTCGTGTGACAATAAAAGACGGGCTTGTCCGTTACGAGAGTCACGAGAGTTTTTTGCTGTGGGAACGAGGGACAACAATAGGAAGTGACGAGAGTATATGGGACGTAACGTAACACGTCATCGCATTGCGATGAGAAGGGCAAACCCCTCACATTTGCCAACAAAAATAACCGCAAAACAATTACCAAATGTTTTGCATGAAAGTGGAGGCAAACCACTGTCGTGGAGGAACACAAACGGAAATCGTCACTGGACAGCCACTTTGCTAGCGCGAAGCATTTGAGACCCACACACACACCAGGGGCGTTTCTAGGCCCTGAAGACATTGGGGGCTTTAGCCAGGTACCCCGACGGGGAGGGGGGTTATTTATTTTAAAAATTTAGGTTTTTCCAATCCGTAAATACCCATGTTGTGAGTCATTTGAGATGAATACAGAAGAACAAGATTAGTGGGTCTCAAAGTGAGGTCCAGGGACCACCAGATGTGCTTGATAGGGTTCTGGCGGGAGTCCACTTAGCAAATTCATGAATTGATAAATGTCAGCATTAGCCTCTTTCACTTACAAGAAGTTCTCACCACCTCCCCTCCTCATCCTCTGGTCTGGTCTCCTCAACTCTCCTCTCCTCTCCTCTCCTCTCCTCTCCTCTCCTCTCCTCTCCTCTCCTCTCCTCTCCTCTCCTCTGCTGTGGTCTGGTGTCCTCTATTTTGCTCTGCTCCACTCCCCTCAGGCTGAGATGAGAAAAAAACAAACAGAAAATATCAGTAGGCTATGCAGGACCAAATTATCAGTTACTATTGTCATAGTGTGTCATTACATAATGTTTCTGCTTCACTCCTCACCACCTCCTCTCCACACGAGCTCATCATCTCACTATGAAATTATTCAAACAAATGACATGCACCAACATGCACAGCATCACAGTAGCTACAACTATGAAATTATCTTATGTTATTTAGTTGTTTAGTTGTGAAGATATTTTCTGAGATAAATGGGCCTTGATGCTCAAGGCCCATTTATCTCAGAAAATATCTTCACACAGAATATTATTAACCATACAACCTACAACGCTAGCATCAGCATGAAGCCACAGCCATCCACTCCAATGTCTATAGAAGCTAACGTTAGCATGCCTTCACTTCACAGTTACATTAAACAAAACCACACATCACTGCTTCATTAAACCATTACAACAAACAATACCTTGTTCCCAATTCCAGCTGGGCGCTTTTGATTAGATAAAGAACTGTAGGTTGAAGAGCGACATGTGTTTTGCGACCGTTTGTTTAACTTTTTCATGTCAATTCACTTCCGGCCGGTGAGCACACCTTACGTCAAGTAGCGTAGATATAACATCACTACGTCCGCTCTAAGTTTCAAAATAAAAGTACCATATGATACAAAAACGGCACCATCAGAATTTAGGTTTACAGGAAGCGTGTACCTTAATAAAATACCTTCACAGGAGTTACTGGGGGGGTTCGTAGTTCGTACACCCTGACTGAGTTGGTTTCTTCCATGATGCGTCATCATGGGAAAAACCAACTCGACGGGGGAAAGGGGGGTTTCGCTGCAAGCACTGACTTGAGAGGCTGTTCATAACCTCCGGGGCTAGGAAAAAAACATCCGGGGCTCTAGACCCGGAAGCCCAGGGCTGCCGACGCCCATGACACACACACACACACACACAACACACACACACACACACACACACACACACACACACACACACACACACACACACACACACACACACACACACACACAGGTGGCATATTTAGCTTAGGGTCTAGTAGTTTGAATATTTAACAAGGAACAAGGGATGAGGAGGACAGGGAAGGCATGAAGAGGCAAAAATCAAGCATTTATGATCGCAATAATCACACAAAAACTCTGCGAAATCCTGGAGGGACGATACAGCGATTCGCTGCAGGGTCGTGCTCCTGTTACCCCCAACACACACACACACACACACACACACACACACACACACACACACACACACACACACACACACACACACACACACCTAGCAAAATATTAGTCAGATGTTTCATATAACCATAATTGTTCAATACATCAAATAATTATTCCAGCTGTTTAATGGCTATTTTTTTATTCTCAAGTGAAAGCTGAGGAAACCAAAAGGTAAAAATGTCTTCAAAGTAATAGTTTCCATAGGGTTTCATGTCTTTACCACCAGGCAATATTTGTCACGTCTTCGGAGCGGTTGTTATTTTTAACCTGCTGCACGCTGCTGGAAAATGCTGCTACCACGAGAAGTCATGTGAGTCACACAGAGCAGTTCACTACCGGCGCTCATTCAGGACTGCAACTGTTGAATGTGTGTGTTGTAACGGATGATACGCTCTGAAACTGTGTCTTCAAAAAACACTATATTCATATCAAGGCAATCTACATTTAGATGATCATCAACATCATTGCATTGCCCAGGCCTGTTATATGGATTTATAGTGCAGGAACTCACAGACAAGCTACATGCGTCTGCAGGCAGACTGTAGTGTGGATACTAATGTCAACAGCATAGAGAGCCAAAGTGAAACAGTGTATGTAGTCTTTCTGATTTAGAACGTCTAGTGCAACAGTTTGGCGACAAACTGCGACTTTCTTGACATGCAAAAAAAAATGAGGACAAATTGGCACAATTCAAACGGGATCAAAAAAGTAACCTTATTCTCCGTCCACCGCCATTTTCTCGCAGCACTGGTACAGGGATAAAGCAGGAAGTGCAGCACTGGATGCTGGTACAGGGAGAAAGCAGGAAGTGACGTTTCACTCTGTAGCTTCTCTCATCTCCATCTCTGTAGAGCGGTGTTTCTCAAACAGTGGTCCAATGGTGGTCCGCGGCCGCCCCCTAGTGGTCCGCGAGTAGATTTTTCTTTTTCCCCCTTTTTTTCCCCCTCCCACTATCCAATCAGAGAAATGTTAAGTTTTCTGGGAAACGGAAGGTCAGATCGCGATGCCTTGACTATATGTATTTTTTCACCCCGAATCCAATGCCATCACCCCCAACTCTCTACGAGTTACAGTTGTGGAGATAGGTCCACTCTGCATGCAGGGCTACAGGAGAGAGACAGAGTAGGCTACAGCGGGGGGTTGGGAGTTCCAAGTTACTGACCAAACACTCTATTTCAGTGATTGCTGTCAGAATATAGAGCCATTTAACACTTATTTGAACACAAAAACATCACTGAATGCAACTTTAAGATGGCAACAGATAGCCTATTTCACTTTGGCAACATTGTACATTTGTTGAACTTGAAAAAACTTTTTTTGAACTTTGAATATATTTGAACTGAAAAGGAGAAATAAATGTAAAAAATAAAAGGTAAGGACTAAAATAAATTGTATATATTTTTTATATCGGTTATCTTGTTTTCATAATTGTGGGAAGCCAGAAATTTGATTAATTGTACAGCCTTAATGCTATTTGTCATTTAATTAGCCTGTAATTTGTCATTTACAGTTGAAGTAGTAGGCCGATTGTTTTTGGGGATGTTTTGGGAGTTAGGTGGTCCCAGAGTTTTTTTTTATTGGTCTGAAAAAGTTTGAGAAACACTGCTGTAGAGGAAGGAGGACAGCCACTTTCTTCATGTGTATTGTGAAGGTGAGCCGGCGGTTAGAGAGCGGGGAGCATGTCTGTCGGCATTCTGTCCGTCGGTGCGCTCACCTGTCGGCCGGCGCGAGCCACTGATAAATGTGCGTTTTGTTTTGTGTGTGTGTGTGCATGTGTGTGTGTGTGTTGTTGGGGAGTAAATGGCGGTATCGATTTGAGGTCTGGTCCGGGGTGTCGGGAGAGGTGCGGGGCTAATTTTCAGCGGCGGGGCTATAATGGGAAGTCTGTGTCTATTTGTGCACGATTGTGTGTGTGTGTGTGTGTGTGTGTGTGTGTGTGTGTGTGTGTGTGTGTGTGTGTGTGTGTGACCGCGCCCACCCCATGTTCCACCTGGCACAGTGGATTAGGTGCAATTAATCTTAGTTAAGCAAGCCCCGCGGAGACCTGCCTGCCTGACACAAACATGCACACACACACACCTGACACAAACATGCACACACACACACCTGACACAAACATGCACACACACACACGCCTGACACAAACATGCACACACACACACGCCTGACACAAACATGCACACACACACGCCTGACACAAACATGCACACACACATGCCTGACACAAACATGCACACACACACGCCTGACACAAACATGCACACACACATGCCTGACACAAACATGCACACACACACACACACCTGACACAAACATGCACACACACACGCCTGACACAAACATAAACACACACACGCCTGACACAAACATGCACACACACACACACACACACACGCCTGACACAAACATGCACACACACACGTCTTACACAAACATGCACACACACATGCCTGACACAAACCTGCACACACACACACCTGACACAAACATGCGCACACACACACACACACGCCTGACACAAACATGCACACACACATGCCTGACACAAACCTGCACACACACACACCTGACACAAACATGCACACACACACACACACGCCTGACACAAACATGCACACACACACACACGTCTGACACAAACATGCACACACACATGTCTGACACAAACATGCACACACACACGCCTGACACAAACATGCACACACACACGCCTGACACAAACATGCACACACACACGCCTGACACAAACATGCACACACACACGCCTGACACAAACATGCACACACACACGCCTGACACAAACATGCACACACACATGCCTGACACAAACATGCACACACACACGCCTGACACAAACATGCACACACACATGCCTGACACAAACATGCACACACACACACACCTGACACAAACATGCACACACACACGCCTGACACAAACATGCACACACACACGCCTGACACAAACATGCACACACACACACACACACGCCTGACACAAACATGCACACACACACGTCTTACACAAACATGCACACACACATGCCTGACACAAACCTGCACACACACACACCTGACACAAACATGCACACACACACACACACGCCTGACACAAACATGCACACACACATGCCTGACACAAACCTGCACACACACACACCTGACACAAACATGCACACACACACACACACGCCTGACACAAACATGCACACGCACACACACGTCTGACACAAACATGCACACACACATGTCTGA
Source organism: Poromitra crassiceps (assembly GCF_964638095.1). Classification (NCBI taxonomy): domain Eukaryota; kingdom Metazoa; phylum Chordata; class Actinopteri; order Beryciformes; family Melamphaidae; genus Poromitra; species Poromitra crassiceps. The sequence continues at coordinate 18,411,744 of NC_139641.1, forward strand.
CACAAACATGCACACACACACGCCTGACACAAACATGCACACACACACGCCTGACACAAACATGCACACACACACGCCTGACACAAACATGCACACACACACGCCTGACACAAACATGCACACACACACGCCTGACACAAACATGCACACACACACACCTGACACAAACATGCACACACACACACACACACACCTGACACAAACATGCACACACACACGCCTGACACAGGCCTGCTTGTCACAGGACTTTGTTTTTATAGAGGGAATGGGGAAACTGTGTGTGTGTGTGTGTGTGTGTGTGTGTGTGTGTGTGTGTGTGTGTGTGTGTGTGTGCGTGTCCTTGTTTCTCTTTTTGAGGAAGGAGAGGAGACAAAATGAAGCCTGCTTGATCTACATATGTACAGCATGTGGAGACGAGTGTATCTCTGCACGTCTATCAGGCTGTGTATGTTCTCATCTTCTCTGTAAAGAAAGTGTTGGACAGAACAGCTACGTTTCTAAAGTCCACAAAAACAGCCACGACGAGCAAATTAAAAATCAGTGCGACCGAGACGTGGTGGTTGCCAGACGGCGCACTGTGTTAGCTGTATAACTGGCTGTGAAATGGTCTCCCGGCGTCCCTCAGCTCGCTCCGTCGCTCATCCCGCTTTCTCCTTCTCTCTCATTATCTCTACCTCGGGGCCCAGCCTCTCTCTCTCTCATCATCTCTACCTCGGGGCCCAGCCTCTCTCTCTCTCATCATCTCTACCTCGGGCCCAGCCTCTCTCTCTCACATCATCTCTACCTCGGGGCCCAGCCTCTCTCTCTCTCATCATCTCTACCTTGGGGCCCAGCCTCTCTCTCTCTCATCATCTCTACCTCGGGGCCCAGCCTCTCTCTCTCATCATCTCTACCTCGGGGCCCAGCCTCTCTCTCTCTCATCATCTCTACCTCGGGGCCCAGCCTCTCTCTCTCTCCTCATCTCTATCTCGGGGCCCAGCCTCTCTCTCTCCCATCATCTCTACCTCGGGCCCAGCCTCTCTCTCTCTCATCATCTCTACCTCGGGCCCAGCCTCTCTCTCTCGTCATCTCTACCTCGGGCCCAGCCTCTCTCTCTCGTCATCTCTACCTCGGGCCCAGCCTCTCTCTCTCTCATCATCTCTACCTCGGGGCCCAGCCTCTCTCTCTCGTCATCTCTACCTCGGGCCCAGCCTCTCTCTCTCGTCATCTCTACCTCGGGCCCAGCCTCTCTCTCTCTCATCATCTCTACCTCGGGGCCCAGCCTCTCTCTCTCTCATCATCTCTATCTCGGGGCCCAGCCTCTCTCTCTCGTCATCTCTACCTCGGGCCCAGCCTCTCTCTCTCTCATCATCTCTACCTCGGGGCCCAGCCTCTCTCTCTCGTCATCTCTACCTCGGGCCCAGCCTCTCTCTCTCTCGTCATCTCTACCTCGGGCCCAGCCTCTCTCTCTCTCGTCATCTCTACCTCGGGGCCCAGCCTCTCTCTCTCATCATCTCTACCTCGGGCCCAGCCTCTCTCTCTCTCCTCATCTCTACCTCGGGCCCAGCCTCTCTCTCTCGTCATCTCTACCTCGGGCCCAGCCTCTCTCTCTCATCATCTCTACCTCGGGGCCCAGCCTCTCTCTCTCTCATCATCTCTACCTCGGGGCCCAGCCTCTCTCTCTCATCATCTCTACCTCGGGGCCCAGCCTCTCTCCCATCATCTCTACCTCGGGGCCCAGCCTCTCTCTCTCTCATCATCTCTACCTCGGGGCCCAGCCTCTCTCTCTCCCATCATCTCTACCTCGGGGCCCAGCCTCTCTCTCTCTCATCATCTCTACCTCGGGCCCAGCCTCTCTCTCTCTCCTCATCTCTACCTCGGGGCCCAGCCTCTCTCTCATCATCATCTCTACCTCGGGCCCAGCCTCTCTCTCTCTCCTCATCTCTACCTCGGGCCCAGCCTCTCTCTCTCCTCATCTCTACCTTGGGCCCAGCCTCACTCTCTCGCAGCCTCTTCTCCCTCGTTTCTCTCCTCGGCCATAACTCTCAATCTTTCGCTCGGGTTCCTCTCGTTTCCCCTCACCTTTCCCTCTCCTCCATCATCTCCACCTCAAAGCTCCTGCCCTCACGTTGTTCTCTTGCCATTTTCATCCTGTCCCTCCATTTCTCTCATTCCTGTGACATCTCTCTCTCTCTTACCTTTCACCCTCCCGCAACTCCCTTCAGCTCACCTGGATTAGCAGCTTCCTGCGCTAATGCGTTCTGAACACACACACACACACACACACACACACACACACACACACACACACACACACACACTTCCTGGTGGGGCAGAATGGCACACACACACACACACACACACTTCCTGGTGGGGCAGAATGGTGATGAGACAAAGCA
>NC_139641.1:18416621-18536621 GCF_964638095.1 Poromitra crassiceps
GAGAAAGAGAGAGAGAGACACAGAGGGAGAGAGAACTGCCAGCCCAGACCAGTGAAGCTGTTTTATTGGCACGTAGAGAAATGGTCTCACGCGCTCTTCTGATCGGTCTTTATAGAGACCCACCACAATTCAGAACCAATATCGATCAAATAGCGATCGTTATCTGGGCCCGATCAATCGGAGCAGCCCTACATTGCATGTTAGCGTTATTACAATAAAGGGAGTTTGACCATGTGCAATGCAGCCATTCATTGTACAGTGGAATCTGCTTATAGTGATCAACCGCTTATATTGATCCAAAAGCTTGGCCCTGAATCATTCCTATACACATGCTGTTTAAATCATTCACTTATATAATGATCAATACTCTGCTTACAGTGATCATTTTGGGCCTTGTCCCACCTGAGAACAATGGAAAAAATGTTTACTACAGTCATTAATATTATTATTTTTTACTTACAAACTGCCAAAAATGAGCCAACGAGATACAGCAGCGATACTTGATGCATGTCTGTCTGTATAAGCAAAGATCGCGGAATCTCTGTCTGTGGAGAGATGGCTACGCAAGACCCGCTGTGTTTGAAACAGCTTTTAAAGTCAATAACATTCCTTTCCTTGATATGTACTGTATTCATGTAATACATATACAAATGTCAATTAGATGTTAATCTGCATGAGAAATAAAGAAAAAGAAAAAAAATAGGTTATAATGATCATCCGCTTATAGTGATCAATTTGACCCGTCCCAAGGTGATCACTATAAGTGCACTATTCCTTTATATAGACATTTTATGCCAACACTGGGCAAATGTTTATCAAGGCAACATTATTACTAGGGCTGGGTTAAAAAAATCGATTCTCCGATTTTTATTTTAATCCTTTGATATTGATTCATATGTCCAGAGATCGACTTTGTTTTATTAAAATAAATAAATAAGTCAATAAATAAATAAATAAAAAATTAATAAACATAGGCTATAATATTATAGGCTGTGTGTGGTAGTTGAAACATAGTTTCAAGTTGACGTTTATGTTTGTAGTTGAAACAAAAACATAAATACTGTAGGCTACATAAATGGAAATGTTTGATCATTAATATCTACTTTTAGAAATGATATAGGCTGAAATCAAATCACTGTGCATAATTGTGAAAGTGTCTTTATTGACAGATGAAAAGGCTGTTATTTACCCTTTGTCACCACCTGGTGAGTAAATATATGTGTAACTAAAACCATTAAAATTGACAACCGGTCCGCAACTTTTTTTCCCCATGTATCTACCGGCCCTTGGCGCAAAAAAGGTTGGGAACCTCTGTGTTACATAACTGGACAATCATGTCATTCAGGTTACAGCTCAAAAAACACGTTTTAGTATCACTAACCAAATCGATTGAAATTAATCGAATCGGGATTAATCGATTCGGAACCTTGTGAATCGGAATCAAATCGATTCTTGAAATTTGAACCAATACCCAGCCCTAATTATTACCCAACAGCTGCATTGAAATTGTCTGTGGAGGAAATGCCCTGGCAGAAAGTCGACTATTGAGGAGCATGGGCACGAGTGAACTCTTGGCCTGGCACAGATCAGGTTGGCTGTTAAGTAGGTCCATCTCTCTTCTGGGTCTCTTTTATATCACAATGAGCAGGCTAGCAAGCTTATAAATGATGAAGCTTCTGCTGCAGAGGAGATGGAGGTGTGAGGAAGAGAAGACAAGAGGAGGGAAGAGAGAGGAAAGGGAAGAGAGAGGACGGCAATCCACTCAAATCTAAGGAGAAGAATATTCAGTGGAGGTGTCGAGCACCATTAATAAATCAGGCTGTTTTACTGAGGCATGGAACAGGGCCAGAGGAGCTTCGGCTTTCCTGCCAGAACCTCTTTTTCTCCCCGCTGAACACACACACGACACACACACACGACACACACACACACACACACACGAACAATCTTCAAAAGTAGGTTTCAGCAAACATCGCTTCCGATGATTGAACAGTCTCTCCTCAAATATGTCCGCCATCAAAACAAATCACCTGCCAAAGCCCCGTCAATCACCGAGGAGGCCAGAGGGAGGAGACTTCACGCAGAGGTGCGCTCGATTCGGCTCGGCTGACGTGCCAAAGGGGCCCGACGTCATTAGAACAATTTGAAGTTGAGGCGCTTCACAAAGCCGGAGGGCCCAGGTGTGCCACCCTGAGGTATAAATTAACAAGGCAGTGTTTTTCCGCTAGGTCAGAGCAGGTCCAGCTAGCTGGCCCCCTTGGCGAAGAAAATGTTTTACATTTTAAAGTAAAATGCCGCAATCTGGTGCACTTTGAGAGCAAAATTTAACGTCAGAATGCCTACATGTTCACAATTCTTTCAGGGGATGAAGTAACTGCCAGTCTATCTGTCTAATTAGCTATCTATAAAAAATAATAATAGCTTAATTAGAATACTGTAAAATGGATGTCATTATTGTTACTTTACTTCTTTCTCTGGTTTTATCATTTTATATAAACTGAGCAGGTTTCCTAAACAACTTGAAGGAATTCAGAGTCCTCTGAATGAGGAAGCAGCAGTCCTTATCCTACATGCTGTCATTAATATGGATTTTATTTCCTTTACATTTTCAAATGGTAAATTATAGACTATCCAATGCAAAGATACTTCTGAATGCATTTTTCCAAATAGTTCAAAGTGATTTTCCTTTTTAATTGGCGCTATTAAAGCACAAACAATAATTGTTATAAAGCCTGTTTTGTTAATCAAATGTATACCAAAGCTGGAGTGCTATACCTCGATTTTCTTCAGAAAAGAAAATGATTTTCCAGTAATAGTCCATTCCTTTCAAACTGGTTAATGCGAATGCGACGGATGGATGCGTTGTCGACGTTCCGTTTAACGCTACAGCTGAGAAACCAGCCAGGGTTAGCTCTAGACAGGGTTAGCTCTAGACAGGGTTAGCTCTAGACAGGGTTAGCTCTAGACAGGGTTAGCTCTAGACAGGGTTAGCTCTAGACAGGGTTAGCTCTAGACAGGCTAGCAATTGTTAGCAATAAAGGCGCTGACAGGGTTCTGCGCAGCCTCGACTTGGAGCCTTGCCGCCGCTGAGCGGCGACAGCAAGACTGTACATACTCGAACGTTAACTCGGCGCGTTGGCTGCAGTACACCTCAAAAACACTAGGTGGCTTGTGGTACACTCATGTCCATTACATATGACGCTATCATGTTGTTTACCAAGAACTTGCAATCATGTCGGTGGGGGGTCCATTTATTATCCCTCCATTTCAAAACTCATTCCGGTGAGCCTGCAGTCGGCTTTGCTAGATGAGGGACAAGCACTGTCAAATGAGGAAATAATTGCATTTCCTCATTCCTCACAACAAGTACGTCCAATCACAGGTCTCGTGCTGGTCACGTCACGTCCGCGTTGACGCCGCAGAGTCCCATTTTCGAGGAGCTGCACGGCCCCTCCGCCGAACGTAACTTAATGTTAGCTGCTTGCTAATGGATTCTCAAGATTCAAGATTTTTACTGTCACTCCGTAGTACAAGTATCTGACCACCTGGTCAGAAACTCTGCTAACATTACCGTCTTGTGTGAAGTAATGCAACCCTAACGTTACTACCGTTATGCTTATGGTCATGGAACATTATTGTTTGACTGCAGTTAGCTGCGGTGGTGAGTGCCTATTAGAACCATAACGTTAGCTTGATGCTATACGCGGCTAACTAATAGATTTAGCTATATTTATAGAAATTACCACCAGCCCCACTAATAACGTTACTGTCTTGTGTTGATAATGAATCTAACAGTCAGAAATATGCCTAACGTTAGCCTACTGTCTGTTATGCTTACGGTACATTGTTTGACTGTTCAGTTTGGTCAACTCCAGGCATTACACAGTACCGTACATACAGGGGGAGCAGGTTATTTCCTGGCTTGTGCCAACATGAGTATCCACTTCCCCGCAACCAGCAGGCTCTCTGACTGCAGTGGGACTGCACATAGTTAACGTTAGCTTGATGCTAATCGCGGCTAACTAATATTAATTTACATTTATAGAAATTACCACCAGCCCCACTAATAACGTTACCGTCTTGTGTGGATAATGAATTTAACAGTCCTAAATATGCCTAACGTTACTGTTATGCTTATGAAACATTGTTTGATTGTTCAGTTTGGTCAACTCCAGGCATTACACGGTACCATACATACAGGGGGAGCAGGCTATTTCCTGGCTTGTGCTAACATGAGTATCGACTTCCCCGCAGCCAACGCAAGCCAAAACACGACCAAACATGCCACAATAACGTCCCCTAATTCATCCAGAATCCTTCCTGGGCATCTCGAGGCTGATCTGACCGATAAATTGTCCAGGTTGCCATTTTCAAGTGACTTTTATGAGTTAACGTTACAAGGCAACCAACAGCTCTGCTGTTGCCAGGCAACTGCTTGTGTGCGTGCTAGTATGGTGCCCGCGCGTCAGCTCGTTCACACGCTGCCTGCAGTTACACTAACGGCCACCGGCTTCAGTAAGAGTGAGTATTGACGGAATGGGCCTACATTATATTGTGTTTGTATATAGACCATTATTTAAACGTGACCCGTAGGTTTCAGATTTATCCGGTAAAATACATTATTTTTCAGTGGGTACACTGCGGGCTTGTTCTGCCCCCAACTCCGGTGGTATCCATCGATCCACCGAGTGGGATTCAAGCGCCAGGATTGGCCAATGTCATCTCCAGTCCCCAGAACGGTCCAATCAAATCATCCACACTCTATGTCCCGCCTTTCTACCCTCTTTCAGTCAGGGGGCAATGTTTGTTTTCAGTCAGTATACGTCTCAGAGACCCACTGAGATGGCGTTTAATCTGGTCTTTAATTTATTCAGGCTGTTCATTCTAAATGATATATGCTGCATACATTAAACAAACGCTTAATTGCCTCACTTTTAAGAGTCAAGTAGAAGTTTGTCCGTTTGCTAGCATCACTTTTGTCAGTGTGACTACCTTCCCTCCAGAGGGGGTATATTCCCCTGAAGCAGCAACACAGTCATTACTGAAACTATTCTCTTCTCTTCTCTTGGCGTGTCGTTGCTGCTGTGCCCCCTTCCCAAAAACACAACTATTTCTGCCCAATTTAGTGCATAAATTTCAGACACCGAGTGGTTCATTTCCGGGCGTTTGTTGGGCTCTTACGTTGTTCCCCAACAGTATTATTGCTTAACTCATTGAGTGCCAATGACGACTATAGTCGTCAATTCGGATAGTAACGTAGAGTGCCAATGACAACTAAAGTCGTCAATTGCGTTTTTTGACGGTGGGACGTGGATCAAAGCCAGATCCATCTCCTGTAAAATTTTGGGGCATGTTGAATGTGTATAACCTATTTTACCGACCCATTAGGTGGCGACAGTGCTCTCCAGATTAGAGAAAGTTGAGTAAAAAACAGAGAAGAAGTCGTTATGGAAACGGAAACGGCATCGGTATGCATCGATATGCATGAAGCATAACGTTAGCTGTGCCTGTGAACAGCAGTCAATCTGCTGCCACAATTGAGCCCCTCCGTCTCCGCTGCGATAGCCCCTCCATATGATTTAGTTGCCGACACCAGCGTCTTTCTGAAAAGTTACATTATTCTCAGCTGGGAGCCGGCGACACGCTGTGAAAAAGCGGGGTGCAGCGCACTTTTCAGTGCAGAGCAAACGCAGAGCAAACGCAGCAGAGCCACCAGAGACACTCCCACGGAGGAGGAGGAGGGGGGTGGGGCACGCAGGGCAGCATACAACCATTGACAGTAAACACAGACCCAGACAGCAGGCTCGATGGACAGAGACAGGCAAACAAGCTAGAATATCTGATGCCCACCAGCAGTAAATCAAGACCATCAAGAAGGTGTAGGGTCTGCGCACGCAGGGGCCAGCGCTGCTGGTTGCAGCTAAAAAATATTATTTGGCCAAACAAAATTCCTTTGTTTTCACTGTTTTATTGAAGGAAATTATTTTTGAGGTGTCACATCAGAAAATATTAGCTTCAGAGTCAGTGAATGTGCTTGAAATGCTTCATTTCACAAAAGGCTGAATATCTCAGCTTCTAAACTGAAACGTGTGTTTTTGCTGAAATCCACCTATCTTCTCCGGCTGATAACTAAAGAACGGAAAATGATATCAATAATTTTTTTTTTGCTGATGATAGAAGAGAGTCTCCTCGTTCTTTGTGCGTGTTCAGTGTTTACATAGTAATATCACACAATATTCTGTGGGCCTCGAGAAATCACTGAAACTGGGGGGGGGGGGTGTCTACATTATGGAGGGGGGCTACAGTATGGAGGGAGATAATGAACAAAGTTGGAGACTGAAAAGGGAGTGGAAGGAGGATGTGGATGTTGTTCTCTTCACTGAGCTGAATGATGTCTGTGCACAGTTTGGCTCTTTTCACATTCAGCTGCTGAAAGTGGAAAGTGTCTCTGTGCTCAGTGATAAGGCCATGTCCTACAAGCATTATTTGTGACATCACAAATACTTTGAGCCAATCCCTGTCCAGTATGAGACAGTCCGCATGTCGGGGAACACCCATACAGGCTCTAGGAACGCCCACAATAGACGCTGGGTTAGCCTGGGGGCGGGGTCAGGGTGGGGTAAATTCCCCCGTTCTATCCATGCAGCAAAGTTAGAATTTAGCTGATAGCCCAGCCCAGGCAGACACGATTGGGAAATTAACCACCGCAGTAAACGCACATCTGAGCAGACGTCTTGTGTTCTGCTCTAGAACCCCCAAACCTGTAGTTTAGAGCCGCAGCACCGTCTTTTGGTGAGTCAGCCCATGAGATATATCGGCGGTTTTACCCCACTCGCGCGCCAGCCGTTTAACATTTTGTGGGCGTCTCTATTCAGCAGTTTAAACTTTAACACGTTCACTGCCATTGGCGAGTCAACTCGTCAAGCAGAAACCAACGGTTGACTGCCAATGGCGAGTCAACTCGTGGTGGGACGTTGATCTAACCCTTTTACATCTCCTATATAAATATGGGAGCCACCGAACGTGTACAACCCATTCCACCGACCCACTAAGTGGCGACAGTGCTCTCCAGACTAGAAAAAGCCGAGCCAAAACTGCAGGGGAACGCGCGAGGAAACCATTCTCATACTGTAAAATGGATTGGCGAAAACGCTTTCGCTTTCGCGCTGGGAGCTGGCGGTGGGGGATTGCAAATTTGCATAATAGATTATGGGTGCAACACACTTTGAAACACCGGCAGAAAGCCCACAATCGCACGCAGCTTCATTCCAGCTGAGCTCACAACCGAAACGAACGAGCCCCATGCAGACTCGCCCAAAGAGCGGCCGCCAGCAGCCAGGCAGCACAGACAGGCAGAGCCTCGCTTGTACCGCTGCAGCCACGGAGGGAGGAGGAAAACACACACGGAGGGAGGAGTTTGAAGGAGAGGGGGGTTTCCTGCTGCTATGGAGGAAATTACTGTTCAAAACTATTGTTTAGATGTCTGACGTCTTACGCCAAAAATAAATGGTTAAAGTGACTGTTCTATCGAATTTCACAAAAAGCCATTTATCTCAGCTTAAATTTTCAGACGCTGAAACCATGCTGTATTCAACTGCTAATGCCTACATAACTACTAACTCTACAAACTAACTCTTTTAGACAGAGAAAGCACACATTCTATTAGTTCTTTTGAGATATTTGTGTTCACAAAATCTTAGCAGAAAATAATCCTCGGCTCTTGAAAGATGAGCCAGAATCCTCAAAAAAAAAACTTGGCAGAAGCTACCTACAGTAAAAAAAAACTGCTGGCAGTGAATGTGTTAAAAATGAACAATATTTGTATATTTACAGATTCTGTTTTTTTTTAATGGGGGAGAAGTCATTTTAAGGATTAACAAGATAATTCAACTTTTTTGTGTGGATTGTACCAAGATGCACTTTATCAGCTGTTAAACTGCTGGTAACCATGGGGACAGTTCACCCATATTTGGAGCTTCCTCTTATTTTTAAACCCTTATATAAGTGCACTATATTACATAAACATTTGGCTGGGCTGTTAAAGCCTGTGATGACGGTGCTCTGGTGATGCACTGGACAACTACCATACCCCCAAACCACAACTACCATACCCCCAAACCACAACTACCATACCCCCAAACCACAACAAAGCACTTTAGTATCATGTATTCTCTATGGACGGCATTGTCAGACCATCGGTCATAGAGCTGCAATGATTAGTTGATTCATCAATTCGTTGATTGACAGAAAATTAATTACCAAGTATTTTTTATAATCGATTCATCGTTTAAACACATTTTTAGGGGAGGAGGGGGGGGGGGGGGGCTAGAATTATCTGGTTGCAGTTTCTAAAATGTGAATATTTTCTGGTTTCTTTAGTCTTCTATGACAGTAAACTGCTTGTGGACTGTTGGTCAGGACAGGACATTTGAGGTTGTCATCTTGCGCTTTGGGGAAAATGTAGGGGTGATACACCATAGTATCGCGATATTTTGCCTGACGATATTGTATCGATATTTGGACGCCAAGTATCGATATGAAAAAAATAATAATAATCAGGCCATGCCATGCCAGGCCACCGGGCCTCTGCCCGAAGCACCCGATGTTGCAGTCCGCGCCTGCAGTGGCGTATTGAGTCCAGAGAAGCATAATAATGTAGCCTACGTGTGGGGCAAAAACAAAACAAAACAAAAAAACACTGCATGTTTTACTTCCGATGAGGTCAAGGAACAGGTAGGAAAAGGAGTTAGATAATATATCGAAATATCGCAATATTCAATATATTGCAATATTCAATATATCGCAATATCGGCGATATCACAATATCGTAATACTATCGTATCGTGACTCAAGTATCGTTTTAGTATCATATCGTGGGCATGTGGTGATTCCCACCCCTAGGAAAATGTGTTCGATAATGAATATAATCGTTAAGTCGGTGGCTCTGTGTTCAGCACATTCACCGCTCCTCTGTATATTTATATTATATTATCATTGGTATCACAACAGAGGGAGATGAACCCGCACAATTTATTAACATTCTAATTGCACATTAGAGCTGCACAATAAACCTGGAGAGAATAAGTTGGACACATCTCTCTCTCCATGCTTTCTGTCAATGAGACAAGGAGACAGTACGCAGGGCCTGGGGAGGAGGACAGACTGGGGTTCAGCCAAGGTTGTTTATCAGGGCTACTTCTGCTGTGTGCGCTCGCTCTCTCTCTCTCTCTCGTTTCTCCCTCACATTGGTCACATTTGGTGCCACTGCTTGGGCCTGCAAACGCAGCTCCACACTGGCACCTGTTGATGAAAAGGCAGCATTGCACACACACACACACACACACACACACACACACACACACACACACACACACACACACACACACACACACACACACACAAAGACCCACAAACGCACCCGCCTCTCACTCCTGTGCATCTCTCCTCGACAGATAGGAGTAATCCTGAGGCGAGGGGCCTCAAGTCAAACCAAGACGATATTTCAGATACACACACACACAGAGGAACAGAGGTGCAGACTGACAACACACACACGCGCTCCTTGAAACCTGCCGTTCCACCGGGTCTCCTCCTAGAACCTGAATCCGAAGCCTCATCTCATTCATGTCACATCTGGTCTCCGGCACTTTTGAAGAATATCAATTAGCAGATGATGCAGAGGAGGAGGTGCCGTCACTGAACCACACACTCATCATCACCCTCTGGAGGGAGGGAGGGTGTGCCGAGGTCCAGCAGAAGCTGCTCACTGCAGTATCTGTCTGTGACGGCCACTCCAAACAGACAGAGGAGGAGGAGGAGACCGCCTTTTCCTCCCTCGATCTCTGTGGTCGTCACCGCTGACATCTGAAGGTTGGCTCATGATTTTTGGTTCATCTTTTCCTGGTGACACGGTTACTTTCGAGTTGCTCTGCAGCGGGTCACGCTGTCACAGTGACGCACACTACACACATCCAACACCGTTAGTTGCTAGAGGGCGGGGCAAGAGAAGGAAAAGCGGTCCGATTGGTCAGCTGTGTGCGTGGGCGGAGATTAGAACCCAGCCTTAAAGTCGAGCTGAACCCAAAAATGACTTATTTTCTTTTAGTTCAAATACCTGGGTATGCAGTGCACCTATTTAATAATGTATGCAAACAAAATCACAACAATCTAATTTCTTTCGTTTTTCACACTTTTTCACATCAAAAGTTCATTTTTCAAGATTTCATTGATAACAGTAATTTACAGTCTGCTGACATCACCTAGTACTATCAAATTTCTACCCAATTTCAACCAATCATATCATGACATGCAGCTGTCAATCAAATCTTCATTTCAGGATAATTTTCTCTTCCAAATGAAGTAGAAAATTGCGATAGTGCCTGTCATCTGGCAGAATTCCTTCCTATCCCATAAACTAACTACTAACTTGGCCAATTGTTAGAAACATGAACAAAAAACAAAAACTATAATCTCTAAGAATGCAAAGAAATGTAACTGGCTCGTTAAAACGCGCATTCCACGGATATGGTATTTACAGCAGCGATAATGGCGCGCGCATCCGAGAGCTTGGTTGTCAGGGGTTGCACTTCGGAGATTCCAGGCCGACGTGCTGCACTCTCCGCTCGGCAACACGAAGGCAGCTGGCTGCCTGCGGCTCGCTGAGCTCCACTCCTCCCGTCAAAAGGCTCTTCCCGAGGAGAGAGCACCACAACACACTGAATCCCACTCGATTTGGAGGCGGAACACGCCAGGATTGGCCAAAGCCCAATCCAGTCCCCAGAATTGTCAAATAAAATCATCGACATGATACTATGACCCGCCTCTCAACCTGTCATCTTAGACAAACTATGTTTTCAGTCTGAAACGGACTCATTATGCACGTGACGAACAGGTTCAGTTCGACTTTAAGTATGACAGCGCTGCAAACAAAGGGGCCGAATGCACGGACATAAATCTCTTTAAAATGACCGAATTGGCATCGCTTCGTCTTTGGGGAAGTGTTTGTGCAATCATCATCACGAGAGCACAGACCTAGCCCTTTAGAGGCCATTTACACCTGGCGATAACATGCGTTTTCTGCCATCAGATTGCTAATCAGATTGTGCTTGACCACATTAGCCTGATTCCATTTACACCTGGCGTTAACATGCGTTTTTCCTTATCCAGATAACACCCAGATAACTTATTAACACCCAAAGTGGTTGTCCTCTCTATCCGCATACAGTTTCTGTATCCAGATTGAGAGGACACATTGCATTTACCTGGTGTTTCAAGTGGTCAAGCACAATCTGATTGCAATCTGATGGCAGAAAACACGTTAACGCCAAGTGTAAATGGCCTCTTACATTCTGCATGTAATTTTTTGATTTGATTTGGAATTGATGACGATACCCACCTGCACAGTAACAAGTTTCATCGTGATACGATACTATATCGATTATTTGGACGATGATACAATTTGCCGATATCACAAAGTCTGCCACGATACAATTTCAATCCTATTCTATTAAGGGGACCTGCGATCGATATGGGACGATATCATGCCAATTTAACACAATCAGTTACATTTATGTCAACTCACAAAAAGCAACTAAAATATGATTTGACAATTTAATTTCTGAGCTCTTAAAAAAAACAAAGAAAAAATCAATCTATTCTTTTTAATAAAAAATATAAAAATAGACCTGTTGTTCAAGTGCCACATTTCTCATGTTTATGTGCTGCAAGTGTTGTTTATTTTATCAGTAAACTTAAAGAGCCCTTGATGACCTTTCAATGATGAACATTAGCCATGCACATCTATGCTTCATCACCTTGCAAGGCGTATGTATCATTAAGGGACACAATGCTGATTTATTTTGCACATGGACCAGTGATGTCATTTGTGTATGAATGACATCACTGGTCCACAACTTCATTCAAATCAACTCTCACTAACTGTCAAACTAAATGAATGTCTGCAAAACTGTTTAGTTTTCAGATATGCGTGCGATCACGTGCAAAATAAATCAGCATTGTTTTTCCGTGGGGTGTCCCTTTAAATATGACAATATATCTCGATATGTTCACTTTGCATCGATACGATATCGATTAGGGCTGGGTTAAAAAATATATCGATATTGAATCGATATTCATGTGAAGGAACAAGTATCGATACATAAATCCCAGTATCGATCTTTTAAAATGCATTTTACAAAACAAAACAGAAAACAAAACAAAAACATTTTTTTTAATAAACATAGGCTATAATATTATAGGCTGTGTGTGGTAGTTAAAACATAGTTTCAAGTTGACGTTTCTTTATGTTTGTAGTTGAAACAAAAACATAAATACTGTAGGCTACATGTGCATTGTGCATGCACCATGAGCCAGATGTACAGACCTCAAATCTGTTTGCACTATAATGTTTGTTAACTGGAAATGTTCATGAGTTGTATTTTATTTTATTTTATTTTATTTTATTTTATTTACAAAGCATCTATACTTTATGAAACACTGTTTACAAAATGCTGCTGTTCAATGATTCTGTTGTATAGTGGAAATCTAAATTTGTTTAGCTTCTCACAGAAGACTGTAAAGAAAGAGACAGAAGACTGTAAAGAAAGATAAGATGTTGAATGACTATGTTGGTCATGTTTAAATAAAAAAGAATTACATGTAACTGCTTGCTTTATGGTCAATTCAATGTAAATATTAATATTTTTTAATAATGCACCAGGTTAGAAGGTTCCTTGTACAATTTACAGCATTAGTTATTTGAGAATCTCTTCCATTATCAAAGCAAAACTAGTATTGTAACTAAAATATCAATATCGTATCGGAAATCGTATCGACTTGGGACCTTGTGTATCGGAATCGTATCGGGAAGTCAGTGGCGATACCCAGCCCTAATATCCATCATTATTACAATATTTCGATCTAGTCGATGCATCGTCCCAACCTAACTGCACACATACCATGAATGACTTTATTATTTCTGCTACAAATTTGACAGATAAACTAGGGTTTGTTGCTGGATCAAAAGCCATGATGGGAATAATTCTATTGTATTCACCTTATTCCTGGACCTACGTTTCCCATGATTCTCAGCGGTTGCCGGTTGTCAACTTCCTGTTTACATTTTTTTCACTAGCAAGTAGGTGCTGTCAAAGAGTGGGAACGTTTGGCTTATTTTATCCGAAATGGCTAAAAATAGTAACATTGTGTGGTTGCATAGCGGCGATATTTTACAAAAACGAGGTGAAGGTCAATTCACTCATACTGTATGGGCTTATTTTAGCTGAAATGGCTAAAAATAGTATGTGGTTGCATAGCGTCCGCTTTTGTTTTGAAGGCTAAACGTCCAAACCAGAACTCTTATTATTTGGTCATTGAACGGAGCTTTAGCGGTCTCTCTCTTTCAAGATTCAAGAGATTGTCACTCGTTGTACAATTATGCACGTGTGAAATTATTGTCCTGGGGGGCATCATTACAAGACATAGGTAGGTACAAAGTCACAACAATTATTATGATTATTTTCAGTCTCTTTCGCTATGAACGATCCTGGGCTGAAACAGGCAGCCGGCAGCTGGAAACAGGGAGGGAGGGTGTCATGGAAGCGCCCACGGTCTCACCAGGAAACTGGTGAATATCTACAGGGTTTCCAAGGGGTCGAGCCAAGGGGCTCCTCGTTGAAGCCCTTGTTAACTGAAAGGACGCGAGAGATGTCAAATCCAACAATACAACAAACTATAAGACTCACTCTTACACACACACACAGTGAGCCACATCCAAACACAAATGACCTTAAGACACCTTTGGGCGCGTGTGTGTCCAGCAGAATTTGAGAAAGTTGCTTGTTAGCGGTGGAGGTCAGTTAGAGCACGCTTCCCTCCACCTGCCCTCCACAGCGTCTGCCCATCCTTCAGTCAGACTCGCTGGCGGTTTTTGTCAGTTTGTTGCTGTGCTAACAAGGGGCGGAGCCAAAACAGGGTTTGATGTGTGCAGGGAGGAGGGTTGGAGGCGGGACACGCCACGTCCTTTGATGCCAGACTGCTGACAGGGGAGGCGGGCGTGCACCACCGCCCTCGCACATCAAGCCCCGCACTGACAGCTTAAGTCACCCAGTAGCTAGTTAGCTTAGTTAAAAGCCAGCGCGCGCACGCACGCACGCACGCGCACACACGCACACACACACACACACACGCACACACACGTACACACGCACGCACACACACACACAAGACGAAGAGTGTGCTTTTCACTCACAACAAATCCCACACAGTGAGTTGTTGAAATGATTGCACCCTAGCTGTAACCCTTGCTAGTCTGTTAGTTGTATGCACCCAAACACATAATGCGCAAACTAACTAACACACACACATTTTGGTTCTGAGGCTCAGGATCTATTTAAACATTAAAAATAGCGCGTGTCCAAACTTTTGACTGGCAGTGTATATGGATAACTGTGACGGAGGATCAGAAAATAACTTTTCAGTTCACCTGACAAGGTTTGAAAATTACCTGTCAAGCACACTTTTTAAAATGGCCAAAACTGTGTGAATTTTCACAGAAATGTGTCACCAAACTTGAGTGTTAATTTACAAACTTTCTAGACCAAGTTTGCAATTCATCATTAAGTGCCGAGCAGAATTCAAATGACAAGAGAGCATTTTGAAGTGTAGTTTCAAGGTTTGAGAACAGACAAAGCCTGCATAGAATCAAGGCAGTCAACCTTTACCGAGTGATTTATTAAGAACGGAAAAGGAAGTGTTGCTCTGAGGTACCTTCATCGAAGTCCGCATCGTCCTCGGTGTGCTGGGGGAAGGGGAAGCAGTTGGTGATCTCCAGCCGGTCCTCCACCACCAGGCCCAGCAGAACACCCTGCACCACCTCGCTGCCCTGGCCCTCCTCCTGGTAGTGCTTGATGATCTTCAGCACCACCTGGTGGACAGACGCAGTCAGATCAGAGCAAGGGTGGGGGAGGGAGAGCAGGGCTTTTTCCTGGCTCACAAATGGCAGGACCGATCACGGTTCTGATTAGACGACCGATGACTGCCGTGTGAACGTTTGACTTTTGGGTTAGTGTGTAGTCAGGGTTATCCTGAACACAAATATATCAGGCATTGTCAGGAATTATGGAGCAATGTGTTTTCACAGCACCACAAGAGTTCAGACATAAAGTCATTTCAACAGACAAATGTGAGACTTTAACTTTTAAATTCTCGAAATTGATACAGTAAAAAGAATATATATATATTTTGCGCTGGTGTGGCATCGACCATCGTGATGGGCCGACCCCCTATCGACCTCTGAGCCTTCTACATCGGATCATCGTAATTAATTATCTGTTCGAATTAAATTTTTGCCGTTTTAATAATTGAGGGTCCGCTATGAGCAATTGTGATGTCATCAGTGATGCAAAGTTGTGACATCATCAGTGATCATCGGTGATGTCGTAAGAGCAAGTGAGTCCATGCTGGTGACATCAGCCTTCTTTGGCATCACAAACTTCTGAAAGGTTTGGTCTGACATCATGACAAGAGCATGGGGGGAGATGCCATCCTGGGAGGAGCTAAACCCTGAGAGCAGCTGTGGCTGAGCAGTAGGAACGCCCTGCAGGCTCTGGCACATCACTGACCTCCACTGTGTATAAAAGGCCAGTGAGTTTTCTGCAGTTAATCCTCTCCTCGTAACGTGAGGGAGTGTATTCGGATTTTGTCTTTTAATCCAAGCAGCAAAAAACCACAGGTGAATTTTGAAGACAGTGTGTCAAGTTGTTTGAATGTCTGCTAGAGGCCGGCTCCAAAAAGACTCCAAATCTTCTGGCTAAAAATAATAAAGTTCATGCTATGTTTTGACAGTCTATGATGTTGACAGAATGTGTGCAGGTTGGTCTGCAGAGATCTTAATGCCAGATAGAAATGGGCCTTTAGACGGTTTTAACTTGACAACAATAACAACCGTCACAACCCACCTGGAGCCGGTTTACTTCCTGTATACATAGCTGAGCGCAGGCTGATATTCGGCTCATATTAAATGCTAATGTTAGGCCGTGTCTCCGACAGACACATTAACAAGTTAGCCTATTTCGGTCTTTATGTATTGTAGTAGTTAGTAGTTGTTGTTGTTGTTGTTGATAGTTGCCATAACAACCACCCCTGTGGGAGAGACGTGCACACGCTGGGTAGTAGGAAGCGTCCGGTCCGGAGCTAGCCTGAGAGGCTAATAAAAGCTACATGTTACAGAGTAAGCTGCCTATCAGTATGTTATTGCACGCATAGGCCTATCTTTACATTTAAAAAAAATAGAAATAGAAGTAGGCTATGTCAGTGTTTTCCCCTGAACAGCTGAGAAAGTGGACACTGTCAATAGTTAGCACTGTGAAGCTGATACAATTCAGGTTGTGGTAATAATGCAACATTTAAGGATGCCAACCACCATAAAACACAGAAGAAGAAGCTGAGAAAAAGGAAGTGCTGTGGGGTTGCAGCTGGTGAAAACCGTCTATAGGACAAACCTCTAGATGCTGGAGGAGCTGGTTTCAGCACTAATGGTGGTGTTTCACTGACATGACAAGACAACACAGAAGGCCTAACTATGGCTGTCCCTTACTCACACACATACAATACATACTCACACACATACATAGTAGGGGTGGGGGGGGAAATCAATACACCATAGTATCGAGATATTTTGCCTGACCGATATTGTATCGATATTTGGATGCCAAGTATCGAATTTAAAAAAATAAAAATATAACAATTTGCAGGCCATGCCATGGCAGGCCACCGGGCATTTGCCCGAAGCGCCCGATGTTGCAGTCCGCGCCTGCAGTAGCATATTGAGTCCAGAGAAGCTTAATAATGTAGCCTACATGTGGGGCAAAAACAAAACCAAACAAAAAAACACTGCATGTTTTACTTCCGGTGAGGTCAAGGAAAAGGTAGGAAAAGGAGTTAGACAATATATCGAAATATCAATATTCAATATATCGCAATATCTGCGATATCGCATAGTCACGATACTGTCGTATCGTGACTCAAGTATCGTTTTAGTATCGTATCGTGGGCATCTGGTGATTCCCAGCCCTAACATACATACATACAATACACAAACATCTATATGGCTGTCCCTTACTCACACACATACAATACACAAACATACATGACGTAAACACTGACGGACACACGCACACACAGACCAGGCAGAGAAACGCACCGAGCCACAGAGTGAAGAATAAGGCCAAGCGTGTGAATGAACAGGAAGAGGAAAAGGAGCTGAAAGCATCGTATGGAGGGAGAGAGCGCATAAATCATGCTGATAACCGTGTGGGCAGGTCAGAGCTAGAGGCATTAATAACACACAAACACACACACACACACACACACACACACACACACACACACACACACACACACACGCACACAGAAGCGCACACACAGATGGGAGCAGGGTGGGGGTCCTGGAGGCATGTTCAACAACAAAACACCCATCACCAGCAGCCACGGGGAGGAGGCCTTACTGGTCTCACTCGCTCTCACGTGCGCACACACTCCTGTCCAGAGGAGATTATTTATTTCAATGCAGTGCTGGACCTGTCATACAATAAGTCAAAAGCTACGGGGGGAGAAGAGAGATGATACGGGGCTGGAGTGTGGAGAAAAACACATCTCATTCTGCGCCTGCCTCGCCTCCTCAAACAGAGGGGAGTAAAGGTCTGGACAATAGGTGACCTGCTCCATCATTTTGAGTCACATTGAGGCCATTTACACCTGGTGCGTTTTTCTGTGATCAGATTGCAATCAGATTGTGTTTTATCACTTGAAATGCCAGGTGTAAATGTTACTGGTATTGCAGGGCAGGTACGGAGGTAACAAATGGATTTGTGTTCGGTGTTTGCACCCTCTGTAAAACACAGATGAAAGGCGGAGAAGTGAACACACAAACCATCAGCTTGTCTTCCCAATTCACGTCTGTTTTATTACAACATTCTATAAACATTCAATAAACAGTCATTTTAATCCTTTCCCTATCTTCAAGTGTCTCTTTGTTGTGTTAATGTCCATTGTGTGGTTGGTTCACTGTCCCTGCTTAATTTAACTCATGTCCATCAACATGCATTTCTTTCCTTTTAAACTTCACCACATTCATTAAATCCATAAAAATAAATAAAACAAACTAATAATCCCATTGAACATTAATCTCTGTTCCCGTGCATTTTATCAGCATGTGTGCTGGTTCCATGACTAGTTCACATAGTGCAATTAAATCAAGTTCAACCTGAAATGTACTATACATTCACTGAGCAAGATGAATAGCTTACTTTTGTTTACTGCTACTTTTTACAGTGTACAATACTGTTTTCCTCTCAACACACATTTGACACTTATCAAATAGGGAATGTTAAAGAATGTATAATATCTAGAAAATAAACATTTACACAGTATGAGCCTACTTCGAACTAAAAATGGAGAATTGCCCTTTAAACAATTACCATGTGCATTACTGTAGAGAATTAAACCTTTAGACACAAACATCTTAGCAATAGAAATAAACCTTATTTACAATATATATATCTATGTCAGGTGTGCAGGTCCAAAACATCAAAACTATAGCTGTATAATGTCCAGACAAGTTACTATTGTGCTCTGTTCAAAACATGTCAATTTGCCATCTTTTACAGCGGGCTGCTCCGCGTGTTTCAACCCTGTCAATTATCAAGGAGGTTTCACCTCTCAATACACTTGATACAGGACGCACATATAAGCACACAAAGTGATCACACTCGCGCTACATAAAGTTTAGCTTTAGAAAGTTGATATTTTCGTGGTTTTCACAGTGTACTGACCTGTAACACACAGATGAAAGGCGGAGGAGTGAACACACGAACCATCAGCTTGTCTTCCCAATTCACGTCTGAAGTTGGGCGGAAAGCCACGCCTTACGAAACCGGGGAAACACTACCTGCGTTCGTTGGTTCCGCTCTCCACTTTCTGATAGACGGAAAAAAAAACGATCCTTTTCACAGCAAATGTGATATTAATTACTCTGGATTTCAACCTCAATATTGACATGCACAAATAACAAAAATAAAATAGTCAAAAGTATTTAAAATAGCAATGGCCATTTGTAAACAATAATGTTACCAGTAAATCAGACATACATACATCAAACATTTTGAGTGTACCACATTAGCGCCAGGTGTAAATGGCCTCACTGACCCCAAAACACATTTTGAGTTTAATACACTGTTGGAAAGAGGAAAATGTAAGCTTTCTGGGAATATAAAAATGATATTTGTACTCCAAAGATTGAGTGAGATACACACGTTTATGTCTTGACTGTTTCCAAACTATGTTTTTTGAGGAAAAACGGCCTCAAAGTTTGACATAAATTCGGAAACATTTATTAGATAAATCATAATTCAAACATAAAGAAAAATCTGAGTTGTCACTACCACCACTACTACAACTACTGCTACTACTACTACCTACTACTCGTGGTGATTGGTGATGTCACCAGGCAGTGATGTCACTCAAGCACTCAATGATGATTCTACTGCTACTACTACTACGCCCACACCTCAGGTAGGATTGGGCTGAAGTCTTTTATGACCGTGTGTTATGATCCGGTGAAGGTCATGGGAAGGTCCAGTTGTCTAAAATAACAAACCAGTAACAAAACTCCACAATACAACCCTGACTAACTTTATAAACAGCCTTTTAAATCCTCCAGTAGCCTATTATAAGCCTACCGTTTACAAGTACTTATAACCCAGTTTATCTGGCAACAAGAAATGAATGCGACTGAGGCTGCAGCCTGCAGTCACAGAGAACATTTCCTCATAAAATCGCGTTTCAAGAGAAACACATTAGCGCGACATCTGACTCATTTTGATGGAGCGGGTCAGATAGGTCAGAGGTCACATAGGAGGTCAGAGGGGGAGGTGGATGGAGAGCGAGGGGCGAGCGAGGAGTGAGAAAATGTGAGAGTGAGCAAGAATGTGACAGGAGAGAGAGAGAGCGAGAGGAGAGTGAGAGCTCAGCGGGAGCAGAACATCTAACGGTGATTCGGGCTGCACAATTCATCAAATCGATATCGATAAAAACGCAATATGGCCGAGTGCAATATCCAAATGGCAGGAGCAGCTGCACTTTGGTCAAGGTGAAATGTGTCACAACATACCAAATGAGGCATTGTAGTGCTTACAAGATGCCCCGTCTTACAAATCATATTCTCCAGACGTAAGGAATCGCTCTGTCGCTGTGATTAAATCGCTCGTCAACAGGCACAATAATTGACGGACATCTGGGGGCTCTAACGTTACGCAATGTCATGATGTTTGTCCACTACGAGCCACCGTAGTTGTTTACAAGCTAAGCCTATCAGCGTGCTCCTAACACAAGCTCTATACCGGTAGTACAGACTTCACTTCATGTCAGCTCTCAGCCTGTCAATCAGCTGTCAATGCGGTTTGTTGCCACACAATAAACCAGCGGTTTGTTCCAAGCCAGTGTGATCCTTGACTCACTCTCACACGGCAGCCAATCAGCGTTGAACAGCGAGCGACTGATGCCAGCGTAATTTCTCTCAAGTTGGGATATTTCATCTCGAGCGACGAGCGTATTTTCTCCCTATCGCTCTGTCTCTGTCGCTCGGACGCCCAGCGATTTTTCTCCCGGGTGAATATACGCTCAATCGCTCGTTTGCATTGACTTTGTATGTCAACTCGATGCCAGCGAAAAACTTTAATAGGTCGGTGTGAACGCAGCTTTAGACCCCAGTAAAAAAAAAAGACAATTTATTCCAGTACCCCCCCCCCCCCCCCCCGTGAAAAAGAAATGCAATATTAATTAGCATTCCTACTAAAGTCCTGACTCAAATACAATTATTTATTTATTTTTGCATATCGTGCAGCCCTAGTGAGAACTTGAGGGAAACAGAAACTAGGAGGAGAGAGCAAGACAAGAGCAAACGATGACGAAAGAGAGCGAGAAGGGGAGCAGACGAGGGCGGAAAGGCCAGCAGACGAGAGCGAGCGTGAGGCAGATGTGCCGAGACGGGGGGTGAGGGGGGTGCACACAGTGAAAGTCATCAGACCCGGCAGCTCTGGCCACGTTTCAGAGCCGCCCGCGCTTCACTTCACTGCTAGCAAATGGCTTTTCTTTTCTCCCTCCATCAGCCAGGTCAGATAGCACAGGTACACAATGCTGTGAGCAATCTAGCTACTGTTCATCACACACTGAAACATCTGTACTGTTCATCACACACTGAAACATCTGTACTGTTCATCACACACTGAAACATCTGTACTGTTCATCACACACTGAAACATCTGTACTGTTCATCATCACACACTGAAACATCTGTACTGTTCATCACACACTGAAACATCTGTACTGTTCATCATCACACACTGAAACATCTGTACTGTTCATCACACACTGAAACATCTGTACTGTTCATCATCACACACTGAAACATCTGTACTGTTCATCACACACTGAAACATC
Organism: Poromitra crassiceps; assembly: GCF_964638095.1. Taxonomy (NCBI): domain Eukaryota; kingdom Metazoa; phylum Chordata; class Actinopteri; order Beryciformes; family Melamphaidae; genus Poromitra; species Poromitra crassiceps. The sequence goes on from NC_139641.1 coordinate 18,438,117, forward strand.
TGTACTGTTCATCACACACACTGCAACATCTGTACTGTTCATCACACACTGCAACATCTGTACTGTTCATCACACACTGAAACATCTGTACTGTTCATCACACACTGAAACATCTGTACTGTTCATCACACACTGAAACATCTGTACTGTTCATCACACACACTGCAACATCTGTACTGTTCATCACACACTGCAACATCTGTACTGTTCATCACACACACTGCAACATCTGTACTGTTCATCACACACTGAAACATCTGTACTGTTCATCACACACTGAAACATCTGTACTGTTCATCATCACACACTGAAACATCTGTACTGTTCATCACACACTGAAACATCTGTACTGTTCATCACACACTGAAACATCTGTACTGTTCATCACACACTGAAACATCTGTACTGTTCATCACACACTGAAACATCTGTACTGTTCATCATCACACTGAAACATCTGTACTGTTCATCACACACTGAAACATCTGTACTGTTCATCACACACTGAAACATCTGTACTGTTCACCACACACAAAAAACGTCAAGCAAAACGGATAAGATAAACGTACGTTTTGAACGACTTTTTCGAAAACTGCTGAAACTACAGAAATGGCTTCCGGAGGGGGATTGGAGGAGGAGGGAGATGAACAAATCAGAGCAGGTTTCAGTGGAAATCTTGAGACTTTTTCTGACATGGGATTAACATTACCAGCAAGCAGCCGTAAGCACGCAATGACGATAGCTGGGTAAGTCCCGCTAGCATTGATGCTAATGTCACAGGGTGACTAGTGTCTATGTGTGTGTGTGTGAGAGATTGAGTGCCACGCCTTCTACTCTTGCCACAGGGGTTTAGTTAGTTAGTTAGTTAGGTACTTTATTGTCCCCGTGGGGAAAATGGTTTTCGGTGTAAAATCATCATTTGGCATGTTACAGTAGACAGAGTACAGCACATGGGACGACATATAACATAAAACATATAACATAAAGCATAAAAGCAATTGGCACAAATTGCAATTGCAATTGCAATTGGCACAAATTGCACACAGGTGCGGGCAGTTTGGTTTCCCCCTGGCTTTCTTATTTAAGCAGCAGCCGAGAGCACAGAGGGAGAGCTGGAGTGAAGCAGACATTGAGATCGTGCCTGGAAGAGACGAGCCAGAAAGCGTTTAAGAGCCGAACCCGACCAGACTGTTGTTGCAGCAGAGACACCAGCACCCGTCCGTGCTCGAGAGGTCCGGGAGACAGTGTGAGCCCTATTACAGCCACAGCGGCCGTCTGCTACACCCAGGAAGCCGTCCGGGGGAGCCAGCTTGAGAGCCAGCCCAGTCACCAGGGAGAACTAGCCAGCCGTTCCCGTTCCAGTGCCATTCGGTGTTCGAGAGAGGAGGCCTTGGACCAAAGTGGAGGGGTGGGGACGCGTTCCGCCCTTCCTCCAGTTAAGTCCCTCTCTTACACTCTTCTCTACAGCACTTTACCAGCGCAGCAAGCTATTTATCGGCGCCCATATTGACGCCTTTTAAACTATAGTTATCCATCAAGTGGGGGTTTTAATACCAGCGCTTTAACGTGGGCTAGGCTACGACAGTTGGACTGGGTCTTATTTCGTTTGATTTGAAGTGGGTTTATTTGCAGTGCAATCATAACATTTATTTATTTGATTTGTTCCTGAGTTGAACTCTTGGTGTGCCGTGGACTATTTTTATTTTGTTAAATCTCTTCCCAGCTAAGCCTTATCGAGTGCCCCGTTTTAGCTTTAACAACAGACTGATTTTAAGGAAGACCATCCCCCTGACGAGATATCTGTTTTTATTCTAAGCTGCTGCTGTGATCGGCCGTCCCCGGCAGACGAAGGACTCGTCTGCTGCCTGTCTCCGGGAGTGAGGACAAAGGACAATTGAGGAGGACTGGAACTTCCATGAACTTTGCACCTTTTTATCCATTGGATTAGTTTTATATTGTTGTAATAAAGGACACATTATTTTATTCTGCCTCCGCCTTGCATTTTGTTGTTGCTCCCCAACAGAAAAAGGGTTTTGTTGCACTGGTCATCTCTTAGCGGAATGTCTACATACGTGTTAAGTATGTTTAGTAACAGACTCAAAAGTAGCTAGCTCGCAGAGCACAATAACACACGTCCACACACTGTGTTTGGCGGGGCAGGAAGAGAAAGTTTATTTCGCACATGCGCAGTAGTAACTTGAGCAGTAACGTCACATACATACGGGATCCACGCAGGGACCAAATAGCTTCGTATAGCGCAGTGATAAACAGTGGCTGTATAAGTGAGACTGTACATTAGCACATACACTTCTGTGTATTATGTTCAACACCCCCACTCAGGCTCATCTTTAGTACATTAGAAAAATACAAGAAAAATAAATCTCCCTTATAGTTTAGTTTAATTATGCCTGTCTGGCACATAACTGCCTGAACAATAATTCAGGAAAACCCCTAAAATGAATTGGTGTTCTGAGAGTACCTGTGGCTGTAACACCTTTTGGTTACCTAAGTCTCTCCGAATAAGAAACACCTGAATCCTTCAAATTTGGCCTTTGTCAGTGGCTTAGTCAGGACATCGGCCACCATATTTTCTGTAGGACAGTATTCAATAGAAATTTTACCTTCAATATGTGCAGCCCTTACAAAATGATATTTAATATCAATATGCTTACTGCGCTGTCTACATACTGGGTTCTTTGATAGGGCAATAGTTCCCTGATTGTCTTCGAATATTCTAACTGGCATGTGCTGCCTGTCCTTATCCATGCCTTGGAGTAGCTGTACGAGATATAGGCTCTCTTGTGTAGTAGCTGCAAGAGCCATATATTCGGCCTCACAAGTCGACAAGGCGACTGTTTGCTGTTTCCTGGTTTTCCAGGAAATTACTGGACCTCCTTTGATTAAACTGAAGCAGTACCCACTAGTACTCCTCCTGTCCTTCTGGTCTGACGCCCAGTCGGCATCACTATAGCCTTCTAGTTTAAGGCCTTGATCACTTCTCTTGTAACATAGGTCATGTTCAATTGTGCCCTTCAGGTAACGTAGCACTTGCTTAGCTGTTGCCCAGTGCTGTTGTTTTGGCTGTGCTAAGTGTTGCGATAACTTACTGACCACCCAGCTTAAATCTGGTCTAGTAGAAGTCATTATATAGATCAGACTGCCAACTATCTCTCTGTAACCTGTGGCATCAACAACCTCACCCTCCTCATCAAAATTTGGCTTTTGCTCACAGGGTGTTGATCTCGGTTTACACTCAGACATGCCAAATCTCTGGAGCACTTTTGCAATGTGTCTTTCCTGACTCATTTTGACCTCCCCCTTTTTCTGTGTAAAATCAATGCCCAAGAAGTGTTTAAGTTCTCCTAGATCTTTCATTTTGAACTTCATTTTCAGCATTTCTTTTACTTCACTGATCAAATCGTTGTTGTGGGCTGCAATGATCAAATCGTCTACCCAAATAATCAGAATCACCTTCTCGTTTTCAGATTGTTTGTCATAGACACAATTGTCAGCTTCGTTTTGTACAAAACCGTTTCCCACTAGGTGATCATGTAGAAGCTTATTCCAATTACGCCCAGATTGCTTCAGGCCATATAACGATTTGTTCAGTCTACAGACTAAACGATCAGCAGTATTGGACTCTATTTCGAAACCCTCTGGCTGTTCCATATACACCTCGCAGTCCATCGGGGCATGTAAATAAGCCGTTTTCACGTCCATCTGATGGAGCACGAGGTCATCTTGTGCCGCCATCTGCATCAGAATTCTCACAGACGTCATATTAGCAGTCGGGGAGAACGTTTCTTTATAATCTATCCCCTCTACTTGGCTATAGCCTTTAGCTACATATCGGGCTTTGAAAGTTTCAGATTCATCATGGTTCTCTTTAATAGCAAAAACCCAGCGACCTCCCACTGCAGTTTTCCCTTTAGGGAGTGTGGTCAAGTCGAACGTTTCGTTCTCTTTTAAAGAGTTAATCTCTTCTTCCATTGCGTTAACCCACATCTGAGACTTATCAGAGCTCATGGCCTCTTTATATGTTTTTGGTACACCAAATACAGCTCTATAAAAATAATCCACATCTTGCTCATCAGTATATTCTGCTTTACACTGGTATTCATCAAGATATGATGGAGTATTTCTTTCTCTTGTTGGGTAACGATGTTTACCCCCACTATCCTCCTGGTTAGTAGAAAGTGTACCACTTTCTTCTTCTGCACCTCTAGTCTGGCTAGTCTGGGGCTGCTCACCAGTACTAGCTGGTACTTCATACTCGTGTGCTTCTCTATCCTCATAACTGTCTCCATCGCTATGTGGACCAGTTTGCGTCTGGCAATCTTTATTGCTTTTCTGTATGAACTTTACTAATCTATGTTTCAACACTTTCCCTGTCTTTGGATAATAGACATTGTATGCAGGGCTGTATTTGTCATACCCTATGAAAATGCCCTTCTCGCATCTTGGATCCAATTTCTTCTTATCCTGTCTATAAGCATAGCACTCGGTGCCAAAAATCATCATATGGGAAATATTTGGAGTTTTCCCTGTGAAAGCGCTGTATGGGGTTTGCTTTAGTCGTTTACAATAGCACCTATTTCGTATCTGTGCAGCTGTTTGCACAGCAAATCTCCATAGCTGCTTTGGCATCTTGCTTTCTAGCAGCATACACCGTGCCATGTCGAACAATGTTCTCCAATTCCTTTCTGCCGTGCCGTTTTGGTGCGGCGAATATGGGGCACTTGTTTGATGACTAATTTTATTCTTTCTTAGCAGGTCTTGGAAACATTTTCCGGTAAACTCTGTACCGTTATCAGACCGTATGGTCTTTACCTGCCCATAGGGGGCAGTGTCGGCTAAGAATTTTTCTGTGGCCTCAGCTGTGTCACTCTTTGACCTTATAAAATATGTCCAAGTCATACCACTATAGTCATCTGTGAAAGCTACGGTGTATTTATACCCATCTCTATCTGCTGGCTCGATCGGGCCGCACAGATCTGTATGGACTAGTTCAAGTATTTCTTTAGCTTTGCTATCTGCCTGCCTATTTCTTGACTCGACAAATTTTCCTTGTGTGCATATGTCACAGTTGAAAGTAGATTTATCGCTTTTCCCCTTAATTTTCATTCCTTCAACTACACACTCTAATCTTGAGACATCGTCAAGGTTACAGTGGCCAAGTATTTTGTGCCACGTTTCAATATCATAGCACCCTTTATATCCATCAACATTTTCATCATCTACTGTAGACAGATAATACAGTTTTCCATATACATCAATGTTAAATTTGGTACTTTTATTATTATACCCCATCCAATTTTCACCTTCTTTGAAGTGGATTTCTGCTCCGTTGCTTGAAGCTGCTTTGACTGAAAAAATGTTCTGTGGAAACGTCGGGATATACAGGGCCCTCTTCAGTCGCGCTGTCACCCGTCGTCCCTCGCTGTCGACCAAGACGACTTCGGCTTCCCCTCTGGCCCTGGCAACTCCGGTAGCTTTCGTCCCGTCAGCTAGTTCAATCACGTGACTCTTGGGTCTGAAATCTTTATCGATTGTTTTAAACTTTGCAAAGTCATTTATCATGTGCGATGTTGCACCACAGTCAACCATCAAACCTTTGCTGTTCAGTGTCCTCTTCGTCGGACTAACGATATCGTTCATCTTGAAACAAAATGACCTGTCATCCAAGCCATCAGCGTCCTCCTCTGCCTCTCGGTGCGTGTCCCAGCGTCCGTCCTGGTCTCCGGCTGCACCCTGCTCTTCCCCGGTCACTCCCGCGATGGCGTCTCGCTGTTTACCTCTGTGTGGCGCATGACCCCTGCGATCCGCTCTTCTCGCTCCAGGCATGCTCGTGCACGTTCGAGCGATATGCCCCTTTTTATGGCAGTTATAACACTCGACTTCGGCCATGTCCTTTTTCCTCTCTCTGCCTCTTCCACGCGATGTGCTGGCTGCTCCGGCTGCTCTCACAACGCTGTCTCCGTCTTCACCATTACTCGGCCTGTACCTTTCAGTGTCTTCAAAGCTCCTGAGTTTCGCCTTAAACTCGCTGAATGTCAGGTCACCGTTGCTCTGAGTAATGTGGACCACAAACGGTTTGAAAGAGTCCGGCAAGCCCTTGACTACCATTCCTACTTGCAACCCGTCACTTATGTTCTCGTCGGCTCCTTTTAACGAACCGAATATTGTCTCTGCGCGGACAATGTACTCTGTGACAGTTTCGTTGCTTTCCATGCGAAGTGCAGAGAGTTCACAATATAAACTTACTACTCGCGGCTTTCCTTTGCCTGCGTAATGTTGCCGAAGTATTTTCAACGCCTTCCTCCCGTCCGATGCGGCATCTCTCATGATTAGCGATAAACTCTTATTGTCCAAAACTTGTACCAGTTCGGCGTACGCTTCTTTATTTTTCTTGCTATCAGCTTGAGTTAACTGGATAGCATTCTCAGCTGCAGCGTTGATAACTGACTCCTTCAGTATGGTCTCGCTGAGCGCCCGCAACTCCATGTGGGCCAGGAAGCGAGTCTCCCACAACTCGTATCCTCTCTCGTCGCCATCGAACAAAAGTCTGTTAAATCGTTGACTAGACATGATGCTGGGCCCATAACCTGTTGCACTGGTCATCTCTTAGCGGAATGTCTACATACGTGTTAAGTATGTTTAGTAACAGACTCAAAAGTAGCTAGCTCGCAGAGCACAATAACACACGTCCACACACTGTGTTTGGCGGGGCAGGAAGAGAAAGTTTATTTCGCACATGCGCAGTAGTAACTTGAGCAGTAACGTCACATACATACGGGATCCACGCAGGGACCAAATAGCTTCGTATAGCGCAGTGATAAACAGTGGCTGTATAAGTGAGACTGTACATTAGCACATACACTTCTGTGTATTATGTTCAACAGGTTTTATTATAAGACACCACCCGGTGACACTAAGTTAGCAAAGTACAGGGTGAGCAGCTGAAGCACATGGCTAATTAATATGGATGATAACGTCCATATTAATTAGCCATGTGCTTCAGCTGCGATTCGCTCGCTCCATGATGAGACTAGCTACAGCGTAACTCCAGCTCTTCTTCTGCCTTTACAAAACAAACAAAATCTCAACACTGCAGCACAGCTCTGTTTAGCCAGCTATAGTTTGTCACAGTGCAGCCACACTGCAGCCCAGAGGGAGCGCTTGTAATTGACCCCGGTGCACGCTGAAACTAGCACGAGTGGGTGGAGTTTTTTTTTTCTTTCTTCCTCCATAAAAATGAACGGTGTTACCGGTGTGCATGTTATGTAATCGGTGTATGCCCCACCACCGTGTAACACCGACTACCGCAGCAAGCCTAACACACACACACACACACACACACACACACACACACACACGCACACATACACACACACGTATCGATCTAGCTCACCAGCCAGCCCAGTGAGCTCATGTGAAGAGGCCCAAGATTGATATGTGGACAGCAAATTGTAAATCAAAAGCTTAAAAATTGAATTGCCCAAAATCAATTGCGGCCCCAAATCCCTTGATGGCTATCTTTAATTCTGATCATAAATCCTCTCACACACACACACTCACTCACACTCACACACACACACACACACACACACACAAAGAGGGCTCACACGTCCGCCTCGACGGGGCTCAAGGTGTGAGAAAGTACAGAAAGAGAGACGACTCCGTAATGAGTTTTCTTTTACGTGTAGACCAAATCTATACTCCGTCTCTTAGGCCGAGCCCCGGACGAGCGGGAGTGTGTGTGTGTGTGGGGGGGGGGGGGGGCAGGGAAGGATACTGTAGAGGGGGGGGGCAGGGAAGGATACTGTGGGGGGGGGGGGGGCAGGGAAGGATACTGTAGGGGGGGGGCAGGGAAGGATACTGTGGGGGGGGGGGCAGGGAGGGAAGGATACTGTGGGGGGGGGGCAGGGAAAGATACTGGGGGGGCAGGGAGGGAAGGATACTGTAGGGGGGGGCAGGGAAGGATACTGTAGGGGGGGGGGGCAGGGAAGGATACTGTAGGGGGGGCAGGGAAGGATTACTGTAGCGGGGGCAGGGAAGGAGAATGTAGGGGGGGCAGGGAAGGATACTGTGGGGAGGGGGGGCAGGGAAGGATACTGTAGGGGGGGCAGGGAAGGATACTGTAGGGGGGGGCAGGGAAGGATACTGTAGGGGGGGCAGGGAAGGAGAATGTAGGGGGGGCAGGGAAGGATACTGTGGGGGGGCAGGGAAGGATACTGTAGGGGGGGGGCAGGGAAGGATACTGTGGGGGGGCAGGGAAGGATACTGTAGGGGGGGGGCAGGGAAGGATACTGTAGGGGGGGGGCAGGGACGGATACTGTAGGGGGGGGCAGGGAAGGATACTGTAGGAGGGGGGGCAGGGAAGGATACTGTAGGGGGGGCAGGGAAGGATACTGTAGGGGGGGGCAGGGAAGGATACTGTAGGGAGGGGGCAGGGAAGGATACTGTAGGGGGGGCAGGGAAGGATACTGTAGGGGGGGGCAGGGAAGGATACTGTAGGGGGGGCAGGGAAGGATACTGTGGGGAGGGGGGGCAGGGAAGGATACTGTGGGAGGGGGGCAGGGAAGGATACTGTAGGGGGGGCAGGGAAGGATACTGTAGGGGGGGGCAGGGAAGGATACTGTAGGGGGGGCAGGGAAGGATACTGTGGGGAGGGGGGGCAGGGAAGGATACTGTGGGAGGGGGGCAGGGAAGGATACTGTAGGGGGGGGCAGGGAAGGATACTGTAGGGGGGGGGCAGGGAAGGATACTGTAGGGGGGGCAGGGAAGGATACTGTAGGGGGGGGGCAGGGAAGGATACTGTAGGGGGGGCAGGGAAGGATACTGTAGGAGGGGCAGGGAAGGATACTGTAGGGGGGGGCAGGGAAGGATACTGTGGGGGGGGCAGGGAAGGATACTGTAGGGGGGGCAGGGAAGGATACTGTGGGGGGGGGCAGGGAAGGATACTGTAGGGGGGGGCAGGGAAGGATACTGTAGGGGGGGGCAGGGAAGGATACTGTAGGAGGGGGGGCAGGGAAGGATACTGTGGGGGGGGGCAGGGAAGGATACTGTAGGGGGGGGCAGGGAAGGATACTGTAGGGGGGGGGGCAGGGAAGGATACTGTAGGGGGGGCAGGGAAGGATACTGTAGGGGGGGGGGCAGGGAAGGATACTGTAGGGGGGGGGGCAGGGAAGGATACTGTAGGGGGGGCAGGGAAGGATACTGTAGGGGGGGGGCAGGGAAGGATACTGTAGGGGGGGGGGAAGGGAAGGATACTGTAGGGGGGGCAGGGAAGGATACTGTAGGGGGGGGGCAGGGAAGGATACTGTAGGGGGGGGGCAGGGAAGGATACTGTAGGGGGGGCAGGGAAGGATACTGTAGGGGGGGCAGGGAAGGATACTGTAGGGTGGACAGTAATAGAAGATGCCAAATCATTCAAAACAATAAGCATTTTGCTTTTAGGAGCATTGTGCCAGCGTGCAGCGCTGTTCCAAAACGTGTCAACGTGTGTCGTTGCCTGGGAAACGCACATCCCATAATACAACTGTTCGCATCGCATCCCATAATAGTATGATGATACTTGGGATGCCCTTGCGAACATAGATGCGAACAGGTTAGCTAAAAGTTTAGCGTCGCCAGCGAGGGCCCCCCACCGTTGCGGTCGGGGTACGTTTTGAAATCCCTCCAGGCCTGAAGATTTCTCTAGGGGAAACACTGTCAGATCCGATGTGTGTTTTGGTGGCAATAAAGGGCAAGTAAAGTCTGTGTGCGGGCAAGTGGAATGGCTCATGCAGTTGTCCAATCGGGCACGTCAAAGTGAAAGTAAAAAATGTATCGCTGAAGCATAGCTTTTCCAGCTCAGCTACGCGTGTTGTCAAGGAGTATTTTTCAAGTTACATGAGAGGGGGGGGGCAGGGATTAAATTGAGTTTAGGACTGGAGCTCGCTCCGTTAGGTCCGTGCCGTGGTAGCCAATTGTGTGGTGGAGCACAGGCCTCGTCTCTGGAGTCTGTACAGGAGTCAAATAGACATGCGGGAGGTCTATTTTCCAGTCCAGGAGTTGCTGATCTTGGCAGAGCAAAAAGGCAGAGAAGGGCAGGCTAACGTTACTATCTTAGGAACACAAAAATGTGCTCGCTGTGCAGCAGCACCGCACTCCCGTGGCAACCGGCACCGCTTAAACCTCTTCAAAAGCCGGGAAACAGTCCAATTCCACAAGCCAGCGGTGCTGATGCCTGTTGGTGGGCTGATGCCTGTTGGTGGGCAGCAGCCCTCCAGCTAAACCTCTGACAGCCCAGTCATGACGCAACACAGCAGCAACCAGCGCCGCTGCACATCAATGCGTTCACGTGAGACACGTTTTACAACTAATTCCACCTGAAATAGAAACCTTTCCTTCACAAAGTCGCCATGCAAAAAGTTGCCACGCAAATGAGGCCACGTGCAAAAAGGGCTCTCGGCTTGTGCTGATTATTCAACTACTGCCATTAAAATGTTTGGCGGACGGACGGGGCAAAGTAAGAGAAGGAATAAAGAAAAGCTCATTACAGGTCTGAATCATACAAATGCAGGTGAAATATTTCAATTAGGAATTAATTAGCCCCCGAGACTTTAATGAGCGAGATCACAGGAGAGCAGCAGCTGGCCAGTTAAAACCTCTTGCATGGCAACGTAACACGGGCGTTACGTTTCTGATTTTTTGCTGTTCATCTGTCATTAACGTGATGAATTAGGTGGTTCATTCTGAACAATTTTCGGATCAATTTTCAGATCAGATCAACACAGCAGAAGTTATAGCCGTCTTTGTACAAAGACAAAGACAACATTTCTGATTATTTGGCTTTTTCAAATGGCTTTTTGGAAATCCGCCTAGGTATCTCCCTACAAAAACCACTGCCAAATACTCATGTTTTGGTATTTTTTCATCTTCTTTAAGTTGGGATGTGGTAAGGCCTGTGGCTATGTCTCCATTGGGGTTCTAGCCATAAATACAACAACCACAGGTAACTGTTTACATTGTAAGTGTTTTTTTATTCTAGGTGAGAATCAACCACTGTGTTTGAGCTGGTGTTACTCAGGGTCAGTAACACATAGAGTCATTCTGACACTTGGAACAGAACCTGCAAAGTCTTACCTTTCAGAAAAGGTCAGGCAGTTGTCTGTAACCCTAGCGGTTCAGCCACAGTAAGCATTTTAGTTTGGGTATGTCGTTTTCACCATTTTCTTCAGAAATAGGTGGCTTTAGAAGAGGTTTTAAGGTCCTGCTACTGTGCTGGAGCGCACGAGGCAGATGAGCCGCTGTGTGTCCTGTCCTGTCCTGTCCTGTCCTGTCCTGTCCTGTCCTGTCCGGGGGAGACTGTCACTGCATGCTGCTGAAGCAAGCTTGTCCTCTGCTGTTCGTACTGCGCTGCTACAACAGCAAAACACACTAACTGAGGTGCTGTGGAATTTAACTGCACCGCAAATTACTTTTGAAAGATCAGGAGGTCAAGCATGGTGGTGATGCCACACAAAAACATAAATGCATTGATTGAATGTGTGCTTATGTGTCCAAGAAGCCTGGAGGCAGAAACTGAAGCGCCAGACAGGCACCTTTTCTGCACCATTTGTTTTCAGTGGCATAACACTGAAGATGCCAAGTGGATGATGCTCAAATAACTACTGTAATGTATACTATGATCCAACCCTGGTTCTTCAACCTTATCATAAACCTTGTCATAAATATCGCATCATCAGTGATGCTGGTCTCATTGGCCACACAGCAGCTCCCTAGTTGCAGAAATAGACTCAATAACAATTAAACAGGAGTATGCAACAGCGGGGTTTCTCAGCGGAAAATGTTTTTGCCGTTCTCCCGAGTGGATTTGGGTTTGACTGGTCCCAAAGCTGATTGCCTGAAGTTGTCTGTTAACACAACTACGCCCGCCCATGCTCCCACCCCTGCTCAGGCCAGAGGGTCCCGCAGAACCAAATGAGATGTGAGTTCACGTGATCGGCTGGTTTACCAGCTGCTACTGAACATGCACACTTGACTAGAAGCCACCGAGGCCAATCATTTAGCTACCACTATATTCCCTCAGGCATATAAAATGACTATGAAAAGCTCTATACAGCTAAAATGGGGCTCTCTCTCCGGCTCCCTGCTGCTTGGACCATGGACCAAGTGACGACTGATGCGTCAGGAGGGACGCACGCGTAAGGGGAGCTTCAAAGAGGACACCGTACCCAGACCTGAGTTTTATGTGTGTGTACTCATGTTTCTTATATAGTATGTCGGGGGACTCAATATAGATAAATTGATTTATTCTATTATGCAAACCCAATGAGTCCTCTATAAGTTTTTAGCTCTTTTTGCAACTGCTGCGCCTGTTGCTTAAAGTCGAACTGAACCTGTTTGTCACGTGCATAATGAGTCCGTTTCAGACTGAAAACATAGTTTGTCTAAGATGACAGGTTGAGAGGCGGGTCATAGTATCATGTCGATGATTTTATTTGACAATTCTGGGGACTGGATTGGGCTTTGGCCAATCCTGGCGTGTTCCGACTCCAAATCGAGTGGGATTCAGTGTGTCGTGGCGCTCCCCTCGGGAAGAGCCTTTTGACGAGAGGAGTGGAGCTCAGCGAGCCGCAGGCAGCCAGCTGCCTTCGTGTTGCTGAGCGGAGAGTGCAGCACGTCGGCCTGGAATCTCCGAAGTGCGACCCCTGACAACCAAGCTCTCGGATGCGCGCGCCATTATCGCTGCTGTAATGATACGATATCCCTGGAATGCGCGTTTTAACGAGCCAGTTACATTTCTTTGCATTCTTAGAGATTATAGTTTTTGTTTTTTGTTCATGTTTCTAAGAATTGGCCAAGTTAGTAGTGTTTATGGGATAGGAATTCTGCCAGATGACATTTTCGACTTCATTTGGAAGAGAAAATTATCCTGAAATGAAGATTTGATTGACAGCTGCATGTCGTGATATGATTGTTTGAAATGGGGTAGAAATTTGATAGTACTAGGTGACCTCAGCAAACTGTACATTACTGTTATCAATGAAATCTTGAAAAATGAACTTTTGATGTGAAAAAGTGTAAAAAACTAAAGAAATTAGATTGTTGTGATTTTGTTTGCATACATTATTAAATAGGTGCACTGCATACCCAGGTATAGATAAAAAAAATGTATTTACTGTAAATGTTTGTAACCCCTGACTGAATAATTGAATAAAGTATATTTAAAAATGTGTGTGTGGAAATGCTGTATTTTTTTGTACTCTCTCTTCTGTCATCAGCATATATTCCTGTCTGTCTTTTCACTTTGTATGAGCCGTAACACTGTATGTCTTGACATTGTCTGAGAGGGTCCATTAGCGTTGGTTGGCAGGTTCGTAAGGTAAAAAGCCCTGTGTTCTGTAGCGTATTGGTGGAGAAGCTGCCCTTTGTTGAGTGTGTCTATGGTGTGGTTGTATGTTGTGGGAAGCAGTATGTGGGATTTTGTGTGTTGATTTTTCTTCTTCTTCTGTGTATTATTTAAAACGGGGACAGGTTTTTTATTGAGGGGGGGGACGTATGTAGCAGACTGTTCTGTATCTGTTAATGTCTACTCTTATTGTGAAGTCCGGAAGAGGAAGTGGACAGTGTGTTCACTCTCTCTAGCTCTCTCGCCCCTGAGCTCCCAAACAACAAGCGGTCTCTGACTCATTATTTCATCACATAAACAGTATATAACCACAACCAACAACTGCATCTCTCTCTCTGCCTCTTCCATTCATTTTCACTATCTCTCTCTCACCCAGTCACCCTCCCTTTCCCTCGTTCCTTCTCTCCCTCCCACTGTCTATTTCCATTCATGTCTGTGTGATATTACAGACCGCATTTGTTTAGCCGTTTTGACGCGTTCCTCCCACCAGTAGGTGGCAGCAGTGAGCATATACCGCGTGTCTCCGACTCGACGGGAAGGTGTGCTTGCATGTAGTAGTAGAAGAAGTCAGCAGCTCCGTGTTTTGGTGGATAAAGTGAGAGACATTGGAGAGAAAATGCTTGTCATGGTTTGAAACCCTTCTTCTATGTGAATGTAAGTAATGTCTAGAGAAAGTGGCTGTGGGCGTGTGTGTGTCATTTGCTTGTAATAATCAGTCACCTTTGCTCTGATAAGCTTCTTAGCAAGATGGCCGTGTGGTGATGTTATGTTAGCTAGTTGGCGGGCGGCACATGGCGATGGGGGGAAAGTTAGCTTAGCTAGCAGGCATAGCAGCTTGTTTGTCAATCAAGACAAAGTCTGGGAAGTGTGAATGAAAGAATATGGCGTGGCTGTAAGCTCTGCATGTTGGCAACATGGAGGAAGCGGCTCTGCTCAGCTGCAGTGCCAAAGAGTCTAGCAGCAAGTCCTCCAAAAAGACTTTAGATACGTGAGAATGCCTTGATTAGTGATGTGACGTTTGCGAACGATCCGAATCTATTGAACGGCTCTTTGCTATGAACGAAGGGGACCGAGTCCTACTTGAGAGCCGTTCGTTTTAATGTTGTGCCCAAATTTCACTGCCTGCCGCTCCCCAGCAAGATTCAAGATTCAAAGTTTATTATTTGTCCCAGAAGGGCAATTTGTGTGCAAGCAGATATAAAAAACATAGCGAATACATGTAAAACCAAAACATAGACAAAGTAAAACAATGGAGCATATGCAGCAGTTTTACAACAGAAATGGATCAAGTAAACACAGAAATAGTAAAAGTAATTGTCACACATCAAATAATCCGTACACTGTACTTAAAAGTAGTAAAAGACACGTACATGAACTTAGAAGTAATAAAAGTCAGGGACTAATTGAGCTCGCATGGATAGGTAGGTAAAGTAAATAAAATATATCTCGAATATAAATTGTATTACTAGCAGCAAATGTTACCTACCTAAAAAGAAAAAAGTGCATACTTAAAGGCCTTAAGAGGCAGTAGATCAACTATGCACACACAGGTCACGGCCGGTTCACACACACGCCTAGAGCAACGCTTAAAGCAACGCCTAAGCAACGCCTAAAATTTAGGCGTCCTTGTTAACAGACGAGAGCGTTCACACATACCGCTGCCACGCTGTGCTGAAGCCACGCTCGCGCTGTGCCTATGCTGCGCTGCATTTATCGTTTAGGCGTCTGTTCTATTTTTCAGCTCTAGGCACGCTGAACTGTCAAGCTGGCTGTTGTTTCTGGTGGACTTGGGCCATATTTTCTACCGAGTTTGCCCAAAAGGGAGGGTGGAGCGCGAATTAACAGTGCATAGTAAGAGAGCTGTCCTTCATGTGTTCCTCTATTAACGTCTTTTCTGTCAGATGTATATATACCCCCCCTGTCTCAATGCATGTATCACTCATGGTGTTGATGACTCATAGTCACATGATTACCCGAGGGAAAATAACAATTACAGCGGGCCAAGAAATAGACAGACATCCTCACTTGCACATTACAATAAAAAAGAGGACTCACCCATGCTATAAATCAGATCTGAAAAGTGTAAAAAAAACGCTGCTCATGTGTTCAGCGTAGCGCAGAGCGTGGCGTCCTGTGTGAACGAAAATAGGCGCCAGGCGTGCATGAAGCAATGCCTATATGCGTAGGCATAGGCGTAGGCATAGGCGTAGGCGTGTGTGTGAACCGGCCGTTAGACCTCCCTCCCTCCCTCTGCTAGCTGAGCAGGGAGCATGGGGCAGGGAGGATAGGTCGGGTGCACTCGTTAATTGCTACTGGCTGCATGCTGTAGCTGGCCTGGGTGGGCGGACTCAGCTTAATATCAAAACGGGCTACGCCGCGGAGTGCATCTGCCGACTTTCTGGGCAGCGATGTGTTGCATGAATTGCATTCAAAGAAAGCCAACTTTCAGCTCAAAGTCAGTAAATTCACTGACTAAATAAGCAGATGATATGGTGTCACCTTGTGTAGGCTAATGTTTACAATGCAGATCATTGACATTAAGTCTGGAAATACTGTATGAGTAATTTAATGCTGCTGCTGTCCACTGATGCAAAATGAAATAGTGGTGGGTCTAATCAAATCGGATCCAAATCATCCCATATCATTATATTAGTGATTTCGCAGAGAAACAGTAGTGCGCGCCCCATAAAAAAAAAAAAAAAAAACGAACCAGGAGTCGCTATTTTGAACGGCTCTCAGGAATGAACGGAGCCATAAGATCCGGCTCCCTTCAAAGAACCGTAATTCCCTGATGGGCTGAAATGGGTTGGAGGTGAGGTGACAGTTGGAAGGTTGTGAATGGTTCTCTCTGTGTTCCATCCTGGAGCAGGATGGATCCTTTTCTGATCCTCACAGATGTCCTGGAGACAGAGCTGGGCAGGGCGTATCTGGACAGGAACATGCAGAGCCCAACATTGAGAAATGAGGCACGAGTGACAAGTCCACGGATGAAGAGTGGTCGTAAACCCAACCAGAGGAGCCAGTCTTCTCAAAGGTAAGGAGACACCATTACAGTTACAGTTTAAATAGGTGGTATTCTGAATAGAGTTACTGTCCTTAAAAATAGATTACTTCAAGGTAGGGATGTCAACCGATAACAGGCCTTAAAATTCACTTTGCAAACTGGGGGGGGGAATTCCCCCCTTATGTTCTTCAGATAAGGGGGATTTTTTTCAGCAGATCTGCTTCTCCTGTCCGATAATAAGTGATAATAATTTCACATTTTTGTGACAGTTTATGCACACCTGAGTCTAAATGACTATGGCTTTTGTCATTCTGTTTTATCTGCAGACTAAGCAGTCATAGGCTTTCGGTTCTATCAAAGCCTTTGTTTTTTGTATTGAGTGATGCACTACTAAAACACTCATATCATATTATATCAGAAGTGTTTGTTTTGTGTTCACAATAGTGATGTCAGTTAGGTTTGATTACATCTGCCTTTCTTACTGTCATGTTAGTGAATGGGCAGACAGGGGAAGTGTGTCCCACTATAAACCATTATCTGTGTCTCCACTTTATTGAAAATGTTTCCACCTGATTAAAGAAAAGACATGTGATGTTGACTGATGTTTTTATGTATTGCATCAAATATTACGTTGTCTTTAATCAGGTAGAAGCATTTTTCAATCCAAAGCGAAAGGACACAGATATTGTGGTTATAGAGGGACTAACTTACCCTGCAATTTAACGTTAGCTCCCGTTAACCCTGTTTAAGGAGTGTACTCAGTGAGACAGATCTTCTGTGGGCATCCGAATGAAACCAAAGGTATTTGGGTGAGCAAAACATCATATTTTAAGCTGGAAATGAGGACCGTGTTGTAAAAAACCGAAATTCTCCTTTAACACGTTCACTGCCAATGACGAGTTGACTCGTCAAACACAATCCAATCGTTCACTGCCAATGACGAGTTGAGTCGTCAAAAAATAAAAATAAAATTTTGACGGTGCTACGTGGATCAATGCCCCCCGCGTCTCCTATGGAGATATTGGAAGTATTGAATGTGTATAATCTATTTTACCGACCAGCTAGGTGGCGACGGTGCTCTCCCGACAGAGAGAAAGTCAACCAAAAGCAGCCGCGGGAGGAAGCCATTCTCAAGGAAATGGCTTGGCGATTTTACAGTCATCAGTCACCAGACTCGCCCGAGAGCGGCCGCGCCAGCAGCCAGCAGCACACCGAGAGCGGAGAGCGGTGCTGGCGTGGGGGATTGCAAATTTGCATAATAGATTATGGGTGAAACACACTTTGAAACGCCCGCAGAAAGGCCAGAATCGCACGCATTCCGAAAACCCAGAAACGAACGAGCCTCATTCTCATACTGTAGGCGGGGACGCTTTCGCGCTGCTGCGCACGGCGGTGGGGGGTTCCAGAAATGGACTGGGTGGGCAGCATAAAGCCTAGAGTCGCACGGGGCTTCATCGGGGCTCTCAAACCCAAGAGACGAGTGAGCCCTATCCACACTCGCTGCCAGGGAGGGAGGCTGCTCAAACTCGCAGCAGCAGAGCACTCGCTTGTGACAAACGCAGGCTGAAAGCCACCAGACACGCCCACGGGGGGAGGAGTTTGAAGGAGAGGGCGTTCGGAACTATATTGTTTGGATGTCTGATCTCTCACTGATGCCAAAAATAAATGGTTAAAGTGACTGTTCTGCCTGTTTGATTGAATTTCACAAAACTGCGATTATCTCAGCTTTCACTCTCAGACGCTGAAACCATGCTGTACTCAACGGCTAATATCTACATAACTACTAACTCTACAAACTAACTCTTTTAGACAGAGAAAGCACACATTCTATTAGTACTTTTGTGAACTTTGTGTTCACAAACTCCAAGCAGAAAAGAATCCTCGGCTCTTGTAAAATGAGCCAGAATCCTCAAAAAACGGCTTGGCAGAAGCTACCTACAGCAAAAAAAAAACGGCTGGCAGTCAATGTGTTAATAGTCCTACAAATGCATCATTGGACCAACATCCCATTTTCTGACAGCCCGTTATTCCGAGTGTGTGTGTGTGTGTGTGTGTGTGTGTGGGGTTGCTCCTGCAGCCTGGCATGACGGGAAGCGCACAAACATAATAGCCATACTATAACCTGACTGTCAGCAGGTTTATGGAAAAACCTGCGCTGATTTTCATGAAACTTGGTGGAAGGGCGTATGGGCCATGGAAGAACTCATTCGGTTACATTTTGGAGCAGATCCGACGTGTGAAATTTGCATATCGTAGCGGACGTGGACTATTATCTAATGTACTCTATTTTAAATGCTCCATTTGTCAAACAAATAAGTCACCTGTATCCATAGGCTCAGAGCTGATGAAGACGGACATCTGGCAGCGGAGAGGAGTGATGATACAACTAAGACTTCAGAAGAGGTGAGGAAAAAACATCACTGTATGCAGGGTGGGAAATACCCGGTGCTTCCCATTCAGTTTTTTAGAAGTGAATCCAAAGTTAGCAAGTACTGAACTTTGTTTTTGCTTTGACATTTTTAGGGGACATTCACACCAAAAGTGTTTTTTTCAGTCAGAACGCTATGAAAATCATGTCGAGAGCGCTTCCATTGTGCACAAAACACAGCACACGGAGCGTTTTTTCCCCCTGCAGTCGCGTGCAGTACAGATCAGAACACAACGACCACACGGACGGTAGCCAGCTAGTTTTGTCTGTTTGATGTTGTTCACTGTCAACACGAAAGCCAGATTATTGCCAATTCTGTCAGCAGCCGAGGTTGAAAATCCCTCGGGAGGAGAGAAGGTAGGAGGAGTGAAAAAGACGATCAGGGTGCTATTCCTCTAATGTTCAACTTTTTTCAGCTTTAAAGGAGAATTTCGGTTTATTTGAACCTGAGCCCTCTCCTCACATTAATTCTGATCTGACGACTCACCCAGTGTTCTCCGGTGCGATTCTGAGCCTCCTAGGCGTTGTTTTGAGCTAAATAGTGTCCAAGTCAGTCCTTGAATGGCTCTGCATCGGGGCCAGATGGCAGCGTGCTGTTACTCCATGTAAATAGACAGTTTTCTTCCCGTTCTGGTTAGAATAAATAAGGGCGGCCATCGTAGACAAAGTCATCGTCCATATCCTCGTTATCAGAAAAAAATTCAGCCATATTTCACAAAATCTTTCAGTGAGCTAGTCTTCTGCTTGTAGACAGGACAGACGCGCGAGAGAAATTAGCGCAGGAGCTGAGCTTCCGTACACAGGCCAGCCGGCAGGAAAGTCTCGCGTGACTTGACAAGAGTTGGTGACACAGACCCCGGATGAGGATATGAGATACCTGGTAAACACTACTGGAAACAGCCCGGGGGTGATTAGCATTCTGATGTTTCTTTAGGGATCATATAATGACGATATGGGTAGAAAACGGGAAGAAAACTGTCTATTTACATGGAGTAACAGCACGCTGCCATCTGGCCCCGATGCAGCGCCATTCAAGGACTGGCTTGGACACTATAGGATCCTAAGCCTAAGGATCAAGTCAAAAATCTTGGAGTTATTATTGATTCCGATCTCAATTTTAACTCCCACATTAAGTCAATTAGAAAATATGCTTTTTATCATCTTAAAAATATAGCAAGAATTAGGGGATACATGTCCAGACAGGATCTAGAAAAACTAATTCACGCCTTCATTTATAGTAGGTTAGACTACTGCAATAGCCTTTTTTCTGGTCTCTCCAAAAAAGAACTTAGGCAACTTCAACTTATTCAGAATGCTGCTGCTAGAGTTCTAACGAAGACTAAGAAAGCTGATCATATCACTCCAGTTCTTAAGTCCTTACACTGGTTGCCAGTGTGTCAGAGAATAGATTTTAAAATACTGTTATTAGTCTATAAATCACTTAACGGCCTAGGCCCAAAATACATAGCTGAATTGCTCCCACGCTACGAACCGTCTAGAACTCTTAGGTCAACAGGGTCCAGCTTATTAACTGTCCCTAGTATCAAATCAAATCATGGGAAGGCTGCATTTACCCACTATGCTTCTGCTAGCTGGAACAAATTGCCTGAAGACCTCAATTCTGCCCCAACCTTACTTACTTTTAAAAGTAGTCGGATAATAATTAATGTGAGGAGAGGGCTCCAGGTTCAAATAAACCGAAATTCTCCTTTAAAACGCCCACAGCGCTCCTCCAAAAACAACAGACGCCACCAGCGCTGAAACACCAGGTGCGTTCATTAAAAGAGGAGCACGTCTAGCGCGTCCTTACATAGAGAATGAATTGCAGAAAGACGCTGGCAGCTCCAAAAGTGCTTTGGGTGTGAATGTCCCCTTAGTCTGCATCTTTAACCGAGTCGAAGCAGAAAAACAATCCACAGCTTCTCATGTTGTGCCGGGTCCGTTTGGATATTTATTTGGATTTTTACCAGAACCAATCATGCATGACAATGTTGAATAAATGTTTAGCAAAATGTTGAATGAATACTGGACATAGTAAGCTTTTACAATACAAAGAGAGAAAAAAGGCGCTTCAGCTGACAACGCCTCTCAGACAAAGAGACTGAGTTAAACTAGTGAAACAAAAGGATCTGGAGCACACGGTCAAAGTTAGGCAATTTGAATAGGTGCAAACACAGAAGACTGACGTTTCCACACACACAGGTGTCTTCTTCAGAGTCAAACAGGGTGTAGTGCAAATGACTGGTTTAAGTCCTCCCACCACAGAATAAAGCAGGTCTCTCATTGGTGGGGCATGGTTATTACATCACCAACACACAGCCAATGAAAGGTTACCACATAGCTCCAAGAGGAGAGGAGTGCAAAACATGTCACATGACTTACTCCAGGAAAAGAGGAGTGCAAAACATGATTAACGTCGAGCTGAACCCAAAAATGACTTATTTTCTTTTAGTTCAAATAGCTGGGTATGCAGTGCACCTATTTAATAATGTATGCAAAACAAATCACAACAATCTAATTTCTTTAGTTTTTCACACTTTTTCACATCAAAAGTTCATTTTTCAAGATTTCATTGATAACAGTAATGTACAGTTTGCTGACGTCACCTAGTACTATCAAATTTCTACCCCATTTCAACCAATCATATCACGACATGCAACTGTCAATCAAATCTTCATTTCACGATAATTTTCTCTTCCAAATGAAGTAGAAAATGGTGCCTAGTGCCTGTCATCTGGCAGAATTCCTATCCCATAAACTAACTACTAACTTGGCCAATTGTTAGAAACATGAACAAAAAACAAAAACTATAATCTCTAAGAATGCAAAGAAATGTAACTGGCTCGTTAAAACGCGCATTCCAGGGATATCGTATTTACAGAAATAGCGTAAAAGGCGCGCGCTTGAGAGTGTGGTAGTCAGGGGTTGCCCCTCGGAGATTCCAGGCAGCACCCATGCATCGGATTGTCCGCTCGCTCCGCACGATGCAGGTGGCTGCCTGGTACTCCGCGGATCCCGCTCGCGTAGCACGACAACACGCTGAATCCCACTGGATTTGGGGGTGGAACACGCCATGATTGACCAATGCCAAAGCCAGTCGACAGAATTGTCAAATCAAATCATCGACATGATACTATGACCCGCCTCTCAACTTGTCATCTCAGGCAAATTATGTTTTCAGTCTGAAACGGACTGCGTGACGAACGGGTTCAGTTTGACTTTAAACACAATACATATAGAGAAATAACACAGCAATAGGGAGAACACAGAACCATCACAGGAAACAGGATAGACTGTTATCTTAATATTGGCATCATATTGCTCAAAATTCATGATGACTATAGAACCTCGCTTGTCGGCAGATTTAATAATGATATCACGTCTCTTTTCCAAGTCATGGAGTGCTTTTCATTCAGCTTTAGACAAAATAGAAACTATTTTGAGGCAGTTTGGCCAAGTCATTCCCCACTAACTGACTGTAGGTGACTATAGTGGGGTTGAGATTAGAGAAGGGAAGAAAAGATGACCCTGACTTTGACATCAGAAATAACATCTGCAACTGAATTTCTACTCATGTTCTTCCCATTAGACAGGACTGGGGCTCTAACTGAGAAGAAGTGTTTGAGGTGCAACATTGTGAAGAAGTTAAAAGCATCAACCTTAAAGGAACACTCTGCCCATTTTCAACCAGCTTTGTATCATTAGAACATCAGTAGTATATCAGAAAACTGTCAACTGTTTTGAAGTCTGTCATTTAATTTGACAGTTATTGAGTGTTAAAGTGTGGACCAGTGACATCACTGGTCCACACTAACTCAAATTAATAACTCATTAACTCAAATCAACTCTCAATAACTGTCAAACTAGATGAATGATGAATAGTTTGAAGGAGACATTTCTATTGAAGAAATAAACTCTTCAATCCGGAGTCTCAAACTGGGGAAAGCACCAGGTGAAGACGGGTTTACCCCGGACTTCTATAAACGATTCAGTGAGACAATATCTCCAAGACTGTTAAAGGTGTATCAGGATTCCTTACTGAAGGGCAGCTTGCCTACTAGCATGATATCTGCTACTATTACACTTCTGCAGAAGAAAGGTAAAGACCCTCAGTGTTGCGGAAGTTATAGACCCATCTCCGTCCTTAACATAGATGAGAAAATCTTAGCAAAAATTCTTGCAAATAGACTCGAAATAGTGCTACCAAGCCTGGTGCACCCTGACCAAGTGGGGTTGGTTTGTGAAAGGAAGGAACTCAGCTGACAATCTCCGTAGGCTGTTACACATTATGTGGAAAGTTAGGAATGATGAAGAGCCTACAGTAGCCTTCTCACTAGATGCTGAAAAGGCATTTGATAAGGTTGAATTTTCATTTTTGTTTTACACCCTAGAGCGATTCGGAATTGGTCCATCATTTATTGGATGGGTGAAGTTGTTGTATGCTAATCCAATGGCTTCAGTTTTGACTAATGGAATTATGTCATCGTCCTTCAACCTAGGTCGGGGGACCAGACAAGGGTCGCCACTCTCTTCTCAAATGTTCGCGCTATTTCTGGAACCACTGGCCATTGCATTGAGGGCCAATCAAAACATCAAAGGGGTAATTACTGGGCAAGAGGAGCATAAACTGCTTTTATATGCAGATGATATTTTATTGGTTTCCAGCAACCCTCAAACAGCAGCTGTAAACATTGGATTAGTCATAGACTCATTTTCAGCTATATCTGGATATACAATTACCGTAAATTCCGGACTATAAGACGCACCGGTCTATAAGCCGCACCTTCAAAGGTGACTATTTTTTTCTTCTATAAGCCGCACCGGTCTATAAGCCGCGGGTGTTTTGATGTTTAATTACCATATGTAAGGCTTCGTGCACAGAGGGGATTGTCGGGAAAGAGATGGCTGTTTGGGGAAGCTCCCATTTATTAACATTTCAACAAAACAAAAGTCAGGTCACTAATCCCCAGACAAAATCACACATTGTGGTATTTTTTGTTTTTTTTACAGTGCACACAGTGTCCGCGGTGTGGTGAAAAGAGGGCAAGAGAGGAAATTAAAACAGAAGTGGATTTATAGTTAGAAAGAGTGCTAAAGAAGAGAGAATTCCGTTTTTTATTTTTTTATTTTAGTTACTCACAGTACTATTGACCAGTCCAACTCAAAAGATATTCGGCAGTTTCACTTTGAGCTCTTGTTCCGCCGCTGTCCATCAATGGTTATGACGAGTCTCGCTGGGTACAGTACGCCAAAGCGATATCCATTGACTTTAACCTTTTCGATGATGCTGTTGTATGTTGCGCGTTTCTGTTGCACCAACGCGGAGAGGTCCTGCCGGACGAAAAAGCGCGTACCCTCCCAGGTGAGGGGCTTCTTCCCCGCAGCCTGGAGGATGAGTTGACGGTCGGGCCAGCGGAGTAGGCAGATGAAGATGGCCCTCGGTGGCAGGCCGGGGTCTGGACGTGGCCGAGGCGCCCGGTGTGCCCTGTCCACCTCTGGTGGTTTCTCGCCTTCCTTCAGGTCCAGGATGTAACACAGGATTTTGCCACGAAAGCGTCCATGTCACCAATCTCAGCTCCCTCTTTTACATTGATCAGGCGAATGTTATTTCTTTTACTCCTGCTGATTAAGTCATCAACCTGCGTGTGCAGCGTTTCGATGTTTTTGCATTTTATCCACTTTCGGACTCACTGTGTTGTTTTTGTCCTCCAGTGCGCTGATGCGCTTTTTTTAGAAACTCTGTTCACGGTTGCATTATTTTCTTTAGTGAGTGAGTGGATGGACTTCTGCACGTTTTCAAACTTGTTTTCAAGCTGCTCAAACCTCTGAGCGATGTCGGACTTAATCGATAGTGTTTCACGGAGTAAAAGTTTAGCCCAAGCCGTGTATCTCCAGCCTCCAGCAGGTGAGTCATTTCCTCATTCATGGCGTGATTGCTTCGTCTTTTTCTTTCTGCTTACCTGTGTTGTGTTATGTTATGTTATGTTATGTTATGTTGTTAAAAGAGGGCAAGAGAGGAAATTAAAACAGAAGTGGATTTATAGTTAGAAAGAGTGCTAAAAAAGAGAGATTTTTTTTTTTTTTTTGGAAAAAATCCATAGATAAGACGCACCGTTATATAAGCCGCAGGGGGCAAAAAAGCCCAAAAAACGGGAAAAAAGCCGCGGCTTATAGTCCGGAATTTACGGTAATTGGAGTAAATCAGAGGCTAAGCCTCTATCTAGGTTCTGTCCACCAGCCATTAGGAAGGACTGGCAGTTTAGATGGATGCCGTCAGGTCTGACTTATTTAGGGATAAAACTAGCCCCAGGGTTGAAAGATATAATGCAAGTTAACATCGCCCCAATAATTGAATATATTAAAACTTTAACACAGAACTGGGCCAAAATGTGTATATCCCTTCTTGGTAAGATAAATTTAGTGAAAATGATAATAGCCCCTAAATTAAATTATATTCTATATATGCTCCCCCTAACTCTCCCACCTCAATTGCTCATTCAATATGATAAAGTAATCAGTGACTATTTGTGGATGGGAAAAAGACCTATGTTTAGTGGTGCCAAAATGTATGCAGGAAGGAAAAAGGTGGTTTATCTTTGCCTAAAATAATCTGGTATCATTATGCATTCTCACTCTCACAGCTATCCAAGTTAAATCTTTCTGTAAAACAGGTACCTGCCTGGGTCAAGATTAGGGATGCACCGATTGCCATTTTCTTGGCCGATTTCCGATTTTTGAATAGTCTGACTTGCCGATACCGATTTTTGCCGATTCCGATTTTTGTTTCTAAAAACAACAATTGACAGCTTACACAAACGTTTTTGTAACTTTGTTTGAAAATTAAGATTCATAGAACAATTCTTACATCTAATGGGGATCCAAATAAACAAATAAACAATTCTTATCATTTGCATGAAGTAGGACCATCTCACTCAAACACATCTCAAAATAAAAGTGTTCCAGGTTAGGCTACTGGACAGAGCTTTTTTGTGCAAATACAATGAATACAAAAATTAAATTAAATCCAATAGCCCAGCTATCATGCATTTACTTTTCCAAAAGAAAACAGGTGCAACAGAACATCAAAATAATCCATGGACAAGGAGTTTATAGACTGGCTCCAGACCAGTCCTCTTGAGTAGAGGGGAAATGAGTTTATGAGTTACAGTAACGATCTTCAGTCTGAATATCAGGCGGAGTTTACACACAGTCCGAAGTTTGGTATGCGTATTTTTATCTGCCATCCGAAAAAATATCGTCACGCACAGAAAACCTTGCACACTTGAGTCCGATGCATTTTTATTATTATGTCCGTCGTTCTCATGTCGTTCTATTTGCAATACGAAACAAATAGTCTCTCCTGTATCCACCACGTTGCAACATGACTGACAGGCTGAGGCAGCAGCGCTGATGTGGAATGGAGAATGCAGGTCGGGGAATGGTTATACTGGACACAATGCTCACGTTCACCTCGCCAAGCCGGCTGTGCACTGTGGCCGGGTGCAGCAGCACTGCTTCCCGGGGAGAGAGAGCAGAGAGAGAGGGGCCAGTGAGGTGAAGCGAGCCGCTCAGACGACTCCAGCCGAGCGGGACTCGGCCGCATCTCTGTCTCCGCGGCTTATTTTCGACTTGCATGTGTGACAAACTGCGAGCTTTGTCTACTTCACTGACGGTGAAAAAATTCCACAACGAGGAAGGTATGCTGGTGTGTGTGTGGTGGTGGCTGGGTGCCTGTCTCGGTGCTTTGGAGTGCGCGCACGTCATGTGAAAATCGGCTCACAGAATCGGCTATTTAGAGTGACCGGCGCAGATCACCGATCGAGGCCGATCACGTGAAAATTGGCCATTTCCGGTCACGTGCCGATCGATCGGTGCATCCCTAGTCAAGATTGAGGAAGAACTGGTGTCTCCTTCATCTTTAGAATCCTTCCTAACACAATCAGACAGACCTATACCTTTTAAGAACCCTCTTCTGTCTTTTGTTCGAGAAACCTGGAACCAGTCACACAAATTAACTAGAGCTAACCCATATCTTACACCAAGAGCCTCCGTTTGGTTTAATAAAAAACTGAAAATTGATGGGAACTCTTTCATGTGGGAGGACTGGGTCAAGTCGGGAATTCATGTCCTAGGGGACATAGCAGGAGAAGATGGGGTAATACCCTTTGAGGACATCAAGAATGACTTTAGTTTGGACAACAAACATTTCTATAGGTTCTTGCAGATTAGGCACTGTATATCCTCTGTGACAGGTTCCTCACTTGACCCATTAACTGAGATTCAAAGAGTATTTTATCAAGACTGCTATAAAAGAGGAGGTGCATCAAGGTTTTATGATGTCATCAGAGATCATCAGGCACCCAACCTGACAGGCTTGAAATTAAGCTGGGAGAAGGATATTTGTGAAGACATTTCTGAAGACTCTTGGAAGAAGTTAGTAGCCAAATGGCATAAATGCTCTCGAGAAGCACAGTCACAACTTATCGTTTACAAAGCGTTAAATAGAAGCTATTGGACCCCCAGTAAGCTAGCCAAACTTAAGTTGAGAAATAATGACACCTGCTGGAGATGTGATAAAGATGTGGGTACGCTCGTACATATCGCCGCTGTCGTTCCAGGACCTTGAATTTCCAAAACAGAAACTTTTCAGGAAGTAAAAAAAACCTGTTTGCTCTTAAACTACTGAACCAAATGTCGTCCAAGTTGGCACATGTCTTAATTATAGTTAGTTTCCCGCTGAATGTGTCATTACTTTATAAATATCTTACCTGGATAAGCTCAAATGATGTTGTTTATATTATCAGTCCGACTTGGAAGCGCTTTCTCACGGCCAGTCAAGCGGGAGAGAGTCGCATCCTCATGCACGAGCCCCCAAGCTCCGGGCCGCGGGGGCGCGCGCAGGAGCAGCAGAATTGCCCCTCGCCTCTCATGGCCGAATGGGGGCTTTGGCATGGGGTGAGAAATAGTCTGACATAACGTAACGTTAACGTTACTTTATTCTCGTCAGAAAACACTCCGATTTGCATGTTAAAACAAGTTTGCAGCCTAGGAATAACTGGAAAACATTTGATTGATATATTAACGTCAGAGGAAGCCAGGATTAGTCAAAACGATATGAGAAATACACAGCGCGTCTGCCGTGTGTCTTTACCGGGTTTATTGTCCTGCGTGGGGGGGTACACACGGAGGTAGGGGGGGAATTTCGAGGTTTGACTGACAGATTGAGGGCGAATGGCGTTACGAGATTTACTCACAAGCTCGTTTTAATGCTTTTCCATTGGTTGCATTTGTTAAAAACCACACAGAGACGTGAAGGGTGACCAATGGCATTGATTCATGAAAAAAAATAAAAAAGTGAAAAAAGGCACATTCGAGGTCCTGGAACGACAGCGACGATATGCTGTATGAATGTGAGAAGGTTAAGAACATGTGGGACAAAATTGTAGTATTTTTGAGTGAAATACTGAATAAAAAACTACATAAATCTCCTGCGACATGCATATTGGGTTTGTTACCAAAAGATACCATATTGCCTAAATATCAAGGGATGTGGTATAGAATGGCCATGATATCTGGTTGTAGAATTGCATTAAGACATTGGAAATCACTTATTCCCATTATATTTGAGGAATGGTTGGAACTAATGTGTCGTACAGCATCTTATGAAAGGGTAACCTATAGGGCTACGGGAAGAGAAGATGTCTTCACTGAGATATGGGGTCATTTTTTTAAGTTAACCGAAAGGTCTAAAGACTAAATGAAGTTCTTCCCTTCTGATAAGATAACAAGTATTATGAGATATAAGATCTGACCACGTGGTATATATATATTTTTTTCTTTTCTGTCAACATATTTCGTTTGTTGTAATTTATTTTCCTTTTTTCTTTTTCTGTTTATTGTTATGTCTTTATCTTGTTTTTATATAATATATGTAAAAAAAAATTGTAAATCTATGTGATGATGGATGGGTTATACCATATAAGAATTGATTTCTGTATGTCAAGTGATTTACGCATAAACATCAATAAAAAATAAAAAATAAAATAAAAAGTAGAGGAGAAGCTGAGGCCTTTACTGAGCACAGACCTTTCCTCATCTGTGAGGCTTGTCCCGGAGATGTTGATCACAGTTTCCTCTGTTCTGCGTTGGGAGCGTTGGGAGTAGGCTATGTGCTAACCTTTCATTGGCTGTGTGTTGGTGATGTAATAACCATGCCCCACCAATGAGAGACTTGCTTTATTCTGTGGTGGGAGGACTTAAACCAGTCATTTACACTACACCCTGTTTGACTCTAAAGAAGACATATTTTACAATACAATTTCATCCAGAACGGCAGACTTTCCCAGAGAGGCTTCCAGTGTCAATCAAGGGGTCTTGGAGAACTCCTGTATTTTGCACCTGTATCACTGATGTTGTGTGACACACACACACACACTCACACACACACACACACACACACACACACACACACACACACACACACACACACACACACACACACACACACACACACACACACACACTGTCTCTTATTCCTGATTCTTTCTTTGTATCTTTCTCTATGGAAACAGACAGGCACCAGTGGACCCAGATGTCACCGCTGTGATCAGTGTGACAAAACATTCACAAGACTTCAGCTGTTAAAGCAACATCACAGAGTTCACTCAGGAGAGAAGCCTTACTCCTGTCAGGAGTGTGGGAGCTGTTTCAGTCAGTTAGGTACCCTAAGAAGACACCAACGCATTCACACTGGAGATAAACCCTACAGCTGTGATCAATGTGGAAGCAGCTTCAGTCTGTTAGGTAGCCTAAAAACACACCAACGCATTCACACTGGAGTTAAACCCTACAGCTGTGACCAATGTGGGAGCAGGTTCAGTGAGTTAGGTACCCTAAAAAAACATCAACACATTCACACTGGAGTTAAACCCTACAGCTGTGACCAATGTGGGAGCAGGTTCAGTCGGTTAGGTAGCCTAACAACACACCAACGCACTGGAGATAAACCCTACAGCTGTGACCAATGTGGGAGCAGGTTCAGTCGGTTAGGTAGCCTAACAACACACCAACGCATTCACACTGGAGATAAACCCTACAGCTGTGACCAATGTGGGAGCAGGTTCAGTCAGTTAGGTAGCCTAAAAACACACCAACGCATTCACACTGGAGATAAACCCTACAGCTGTGACCAATGTGGGAGCAGGTTCAGTCGGTTAGGTAGCCTAACAACACACCAACGCATTCACACTGGAGATAAACCCTACAGCTGTGACCAATGTGGGAGCAGCTTCAGTGAGTTAGGTAGCCTAACAACACACCAACACATTCACACTGGAGATAAACCCTACAGCTGTGACCAATGTGGGAGCAGCTTCAGTGAGTTAGGTAGCCTAAAAAGACACCAACGCATTCACACTGGAGTTAAACCCTACAGCTGTGACCAATGTGGGAGCAGCTTCAGTGAGTTAGGTAGCCTAAAAAGACACCAACGCATTCACACTGGAGTTAAACCCTACAGCTGTGACCAATGTGGGAGCAGGTTCAGTCAGTTAGGTAGCCTAAAAACACACCAACGCATTCACACTGGAGATAAACCCTACCACTGTGACCAATGTGGGAGCAGATTCAGTGTGTTAGGTAGCCTAAAAAAACATCAACACATCCACACTGGAGTTAAACCCTACAGCTGTGACCAATGTGGGAGCAGGTTCAGTCAGTTAGGTAGCCTAAAAACACACCAACTCATCCACACTGGAGTTAAACCCTACAGCTGTGACCAATGTGGGAGCAGGTTCAGTGAGTTAGGTAGCCTAAAAACACACCAACTCATCCACACTGGAGCAGGCTACTGGTGTGATGGCTGTAAGAGAATGTTCAATCGGGCTGATCGTCTGAAGAAACACCGCTGCTTCTAAACACCTGCTCAGACGCGCCTCCACTGCCTGCCACTCAGGCAGCGTTCAGACACGCAACAGACACACACAACACTAGAATCAGTTTTCCGTTTTGAGTTGTTTCTGTATGTGTCTGTTTTTTCTCCTGTTCTGTTTTTTTGTCTAAAGTTATATTCATAAAATCCTGCAGTTGCAGTAGAAAATAGATGAGAATATTTATTGTTTATTGTTATTGTTAAAAAAAAAAATCTGTGATATAGATTACCGTAGTCACTCACCTCACCTGGAGCAAAATCACTACTCGTCCATTTTCGTTGAGTTTGTATATAATCTCGTTTTCATTTACTTTAAAATCTGTTCACGTGACTTTGTGAAAGTAGCCTAAAGGTGCGTTCACATCGAGATATTTATTTTTCGCTCTGTCGCTCAAGTCAACCCTTTGGAATCGCTCTGTCGCTCTGTTTAAATCGCTCATCAACAGGCACACGAAATGACGGACATGTGGGAGATATAACGTTACGCAATGTCATGATATTTGTCCACTACGAGCCACCGTCATTGTTTACAAGCTAAAGCCTATCATCGTGCTCCTAATGCGAGCTCCATACCGGTAGGACAGACTTCACTTCATGTCAGCTGTCAGCCTGTCAATGCGGTTTGTTGCCACACAATAAACCAGCGGTTTGTTCCAAGCCAGTGTGATCCTTGACTCACTCTCACATGGCAGCCAATCAGCGTTGAGCGGCGAGCGACTGATGCCAGCGTAATTTCGCTCGAGTTGGGATATTTCATCTCGAGCGACGAGCGAATTTTCTCCCTATCGCTCTGTCTCTGCTGCTC
The DNA here is from genome assembly GCF_964638095.1 of Poromitra crassiceps. NCBI lineage: Eukaryota > Metazoa > Chordata > Actinopteri > Beryciformes > Melamphaidae > Poromitra > Poromitra crassiceps. Next base: position 18,469,682 of record NC_139641.1, read on the forward strand.
GGACGCCCAGCGATTTTTCTCCCAGGTGAATATACGCTCAATCGCTCGTTTGCATTGACTTTGTATGTAAACTCGACGCCAGCGAAAAACTTTAATAGGTCGGTGTGAACGCACCTTAAGATGTGTAATTAGGCTACTCTGTGGTTCTATGAGGCCTGCACTCCACCAGTGTCTGTCACCACTGTGACTGATGGTGCAAGGACACCAGAAAAGTGCTGCACTTCCTGGTGGCTGAGTTTTTTTTGATGGAGAGAAAAATCTCTATCCAACTGTAAAAAACAAAATAAAAGTTCAGTGACGGCAAAGTCTGACTGCAGAATTGTGTTTATTTCTCAGCCATAAAACTTGGCATTGGATTTCTAGAAATGGTAATGTAAGAATGTGTGATGGTTAAGTGTCTCATTTGTGATTAGGCTACCACAGCAGCATAATATGATGGAGCTAATATCATTAGTTTTTCTGACCCACCATATGAATTGTCATAATTATGTTGTATGAGATGTTGAATTGAGCTATATTGTTCCCTGTCCATTGTACCATGGTTTTCAGGTTATTGACTTTAAGGGAAAGTTCCAGTCTCCCTGTATTTGACATTAAAATAGAAAGTAAGCAGACAAACATGAAGTGGAGTTTAGGGTTTTGATGGGATCTCCTCCATTAATTACTCCCTAAACTCATTTTAAGTGGATCTATCATGAATTAAGGGGTGAATTACTGTGAATGTAAGAGTATTTTAAGGGCTTACTAGTTCATAGAGACAGGTTTTATGCAGACGGGTCCTGGTTTCACTCGGCCTCTGACTGTCTCCTTCTACTCTGGATGAGACTTCAGACTCTTCAGGACACGACCAGCCGACAGAGTCCAGAAGACCACAGCAGGTAGAGTGTGCCCTCTTTACATTTGAATACAACACAGATCATAACCACATAGTCCAGTTTAGTTTAGTTTAGTTAATTTATTTATGGAATCCCCATTAGAAGCACACTGATGTACCTCTAGTCTTCCTGGGCTTCTGAACATAGAAAATACAAACGTATAATAAAAAAGTACAGTCAACATAAGATAAAAAGACAATCAGCCAGGCTGAATTTCTACAGTACAAACATACAGTAAGAGACTACAGTCGACAATAGACATGCCGATTGTAGACAATACAGACACGTGTAGAATAGTCAGTCAACTACAACAATACAATGAAGCAAACAAGACAGGATATTCAAAGTAACAATAACAATCAGACATACATACATGAATGTGCCATCATGTTATAAAGCTTTCTGAGGCATCCGGGATGGGTTTGGCACCCCAGCCTGGCTCTCTCATGAGGGAGAAATCCACAAACGCTACGGATCAGCCTCCTGAAAATGGGCGAGGGTGTATGATGTGAGACCCGAAAACACCTTACGACCCCAGTTAACATCACTGATGACGCGTCCCAGCGCATGCTGTAGCATGTATTTTAAACCTATATTTGATGTCCTTGGGCAGAGAGTTCCAGAGTGCTATTGACCTATAGCCGAGATAACGGTCAATTTCCCAAAATGAGTTGTTGGAGCTGGGAGCGTAATGTGACCGCTAGTGCTGTCTCCATGCAGGTCAGAGGTCATACGTAATGTGACCTCTAGTGCTGTCTCCATGCAGGTCAGAGGTCATACGTAATGTGACCTCTAGTGCTGTCTCCATGCAGGTCAGAGGTCATACGTAATGTGACCTCTAGTGCTGTCTCCATGCAGGTCAGAGGTCATACGTAATGTGACCTCTAGTGCTGCATCCATGCAGGTCAGAGGTCATACGTAATGTGACCTCTAGTGCTGCATCCATGCAGGTCAGAGGTCATACGTAATGTGACCTCTAGTGCTGCATCCATGCAGGTCAGAGGTCATACGTAATGTGACCTCTAGTGCTGTCTCCATGCAGGTCAGAGGTCATACGTAATGTGACCTCTAGTGCTGCATCCATGCAGGTCAGAGGTCATACGTTACTGATCAGCCAACCTGGATGCTTTGTTACTATTATACTCTGCAGTAGCATTAAGAGACAGTTGTTTTCTGTACAACCATGAGCCATGCCAGGTGAGCATGCATCAAGTTTATAGAGAGCCAAAGTGAACGTCACTTCCTGCCTTTCTCCCTGTACCAGCGTCCGAAAGAATCCAACGGTGGTGAACGGAGACAGACGTTACCTTTTTGATCCCGTTTGAATTGTGCCACGGGGTACACATGTAACATTTTGTCCATTTAAAAGATAATTCTGCATGTCCAGAAAGTCCCAGTTTGTCCTGAAACTGAAACATAAGGTTTTAGTTTTGTCAATCAGCAACATCCTCATGTCGCACAATCTACATCACACCATCAACAACATGAACTGGCGGGCGAGATGTCACTTATGCGACTGGTTGTGCGTAGTCTTTCTTTTTCTATATATTTTTTTCACGATTTCTTTATCCCCCATTAGTGCTAATTTAATTTATTTATCCTGGTTGCTTGGTGTGTTGATCCTGTTTGGCCAGCTCCGAAACAATCAGATCTGTGTTCAATACGGCTTCACACTGGGCTCCATGCAAACTGCTGTGTCAACACAGGCTAGATGTCTACTGTCTGCTCAAATGTGACCTTGTTTGTTTTGCCACCTATTCAAATCTCACTCACATCTCATGAATATTCAAATCTCACTCACATCTCATGAACACCTATTCAAATCTCACTCACATCTCATGAACACCTATTCAAATCTAATTTTTTGTTGTATTTATTATTATTAGTAGTAGTAGTAATACTAGTAGTAGTGCAGTATTAGTATTATGTTTTTTCTTTTTTTAATTGCTGTCTAAACAGGGGGAAAACAAATTTTGTGTTTTTTCCCCACGCTTTAAGGATAATGGAAAGATGACACATCACACACTGTAGATGCAAAAGTGAATAGAATAAGGTTTGATCCAGTAGTTAAAATGAAGAGGCGGTCAGTCACGGCTGCTCTGTGGAGAATACTGTGTTGTTGGAGGTGCTGGTGGTGGGTGCGGGGTTCACAGCCAAATCACAGCAATTAGTAGGAGAAGCACAGGAGACTAGTGCCCCCCAGTGTCTGTTTGCTATATGAATACTTGTGCTGCTGTTAGATGTGTGGGTATGATTGTGTCAGAAGGAGTTGATATTCTCTTTGCAGTGATCCCCACTGATGCAGGGAATGTATTTATTTCAGCATCAACTTTATTTATAGCTCCGGTGACAAAGTAGCAGTTCCATAAGCTTTATGTTTTGAAGGGAAATCAAGGCGGGTCTCTTTGCATGTCCATCTACGACATCTACAAAAGATGTTGGAATGCCATCTAGTGTGTGTCTAGTGCAGGGGTGCCCAACCAGTCGATTGCGGTCTACTGGTCGACCGCGGACTGACCCCAGGTCGATCGCGAGGGGTGTCAAAAATCGATTATTAAAGAAAAAAAAATATATATATTAATAATCAAATAAAATATAATGGAAGTAGGCTACATGCAGTTGTTCATTTTAATTATGGATCATAATACAATGCAATTCCAAATGCACTTTTATTTTAAAAGTTGCCACACAGTGAGAAAAAAGAAAGTGAGAAAAAATAAATCATGTATTAGGGGGAAAAAAGTGATGCATCGATTTAAGATGCATCGATAATGGTAATGGAATTGAATCGTAGCCCTCTGAATCGTAATGGAATCGAATCGTGAGGCCAGTGAAGATTCACAGCCCTAATGTCAAGTGGTTGTGGGACAACGAGAAAGTGTTGTGAGGTTAGTTACTGCAGGCTGGAAACGATGTGTGTGCGTTTGCCATGTTGAAACTGGACTGGTAGATCTCGGGAGGCTGGCTACTTGAAAGGTAGATCTTGGGTCAAAAAAGGTTGGGCACCCCTGGTCTAGTGTGTAGTTGTTGTGTATCTGGGCCTAATCAGCTTCAAGTACAATGAAGTGTAATCAACGCTAAGAGCTGGAAATGACTTGAGCATGTGTTTTTCTATTGGTAAATGGTAAATGGTCTGCATTTATATAGCGCTTTTATCCAAAGCGCTTTACAATGAGTAGATAGTCTACATTCACCCATTCATACACCGATGGCGGCAGGCTGCCACGCAGGGTGCCTACACACCATTGGGAGCACGGAGGGTTAAGTGTCTTGCCCAAGGACACAACGACAGCAGCTGGGAGGGAGCGGGGATCGAACCGCCAACCCTTGCATCATTGGCCGACCCGCTCTACCTCCTGAGCTAAAGCCGCCCCAGCAATCTATTCATATGCAGTCGTCCTCAGCTGGGTTCTCATTCACGGATGAAGCCTTTCGCTATTTTGCTTTCAGTGGCAATTCTCCACAGAGGTAAGACTGTATTAGCCTACATTATTTCATGTAGTTTCAGCTTACAGTATGTCTTTTGCGTTTTGCTTTTCTTCCCTACTGTGATGCATTATGAGTAACTACTCAAGTAGTGAGTAACTTCATGAGTAACTAGATGCAATCTATTACGGTAACGTTATACCAGAGGTTCTCAAATGTTTTTCAGCCAAGGACCCCTTACAAGATAGAAAATATACCGCGGACCCCCTCATTCTGATTTGTGATTTTTGGGCTAAGCTTAATTGTTTCCATGGTAACGTGCTTGACTTTTAATTTGATAGGTTTGTTATTAGAATGTAATCCATGAACCATTTTAGATTTAAAGCATAAACTATTTTCGTTGAACTATGAAGATTTAGCAAAAATATATATATATATATTTTTTATTACATTACATTTACATTAAGTCATTTAGCAGACGCTTTTGTTTTGTCCAAAGCGACTTACAATATCACAATTTGTCAACAGTACAGAAAATGACTATGCAACACAATCAATGACAGCCAAGATATTTTGATAGACTAGCACCATGTAGGAAGTAGTTTGAGAAGGAATAAGTAACATGTAGCATTTGCTTTAAAAAAAAAATATATATATATTTTTTTTACCTGAAAACTTTTCGCGGACCCCCTGGCAAAATGCCACGGACCCCTGGGGGTCCGCGGACCCCCATTTGAGAACCACTGCGTTATACATCCTTCGTCGTCTTTCAAATCCAAGTTGCAGAGTTGGGGGTGTGTACTGTACACACTTCTCACTACTCTACCTATTAATGTGGGGTGGGGGTCATGAGGGGGTCATTCACGGCCATTCCCCCCCCCAATGAGTTATTGTGCCCTCCCACACGCCAGGCAAGCGCTGTCACTTTTATTTTTATTTATTTATTTGTCATATTAATAGTCAAGTGATGTACCGTAAATTCCGGACTATAAGCCGCGGCTTTTTTCCCGTTTTTTGGCCTTTTTTGCCCCCTGCGGCTTATATAACGGTGCGTCTTATCTATGGATTTTTTCCAAAAAAAAAAAAAAATCTCTCTTTTTTAGCACTCTTTCTAACTATAAATCCACTTCTGTTTTAATTTCCTCTCTTGCCCTCTTTTAACAACATAACATAACATAACATAACACAACACAGGTAAGCAGAAAGAAAAAGACGAAGCAAATCACCGCCATGAATGAGGAAATGACTCACCTGCTGGAGGCTGGAGATACACGGCTTGGGCTAAACTTTTACTCCGTGAAACACTATCGATTAAGTCCGACATCGCTCAGAGGTTTGAGCAGCTTGAAAACAAGTTTGAAAACGTGCAGAAGTCCATCCACTCACTCACTAAAGAAAATAATGCAACCGTGAAGAGTTTCACTCGTGTCCAGCCATCTGGCCGAGTTAGAGCCGAAGTCCCGAACACAGTGAGAAAACCTCCCGAAGCTGCTGCTGGAGCGGGGTGCATATTGTCCGGCCAGCCGACCGAGAGGCATGCGAGCCGGGCACTATTAAACAGTTGGGGTGTGTGAGGTGGCTGGCTGTGGAGGTGGCGGTTTCTCCTCCTCCTCCTTTCTCCCGCACACCGGGCGCCTCGGCCACGTCCAGACCCCGGCCTGCCACCGAGGGCCATCTTCATCTGCCTACTCCGCTGGCCCGACCGTCAACTCATCCTCCAGGCTGCGGGGAAGAAGCAGCTTTTTCGCTTTTCACCACACCGCGGACACTGTGTGCCCAGCGGCGGAACAAGAGCTCAAAGTGAAACTGCCGAATATCTTTTGAGTTGGACTGGTCAATAGTACTGTGAGTAACTAAAATAAAAAAATAAAAAACGGAATTCTCTCTTCTTTAGCACTCTTTCTAACTATAAATCCACTTCTGTTTTAATTTCCTCTCTTGCCCTCTTTTCACCACACCGCGGACACTGTGTGCACTGTAAAAAAAACAAAAAATACCACAATGTGTGATTTTGTCTGGGGATTAGTGACCTGACTTTTGTTTTGTTGAAATGTTAATAAATGGGAGCTTCCCCAAACAGCCATCGATCCCGACAATCGCCTCTGTGCACGAAGCCTTACATATGGTAATTAAACATCAAAACACCCGCGGCTTATAGTCCGGTGCGGCTTATAGAAGAAAAAAATAGTCACCTTTGAAGGTGCGGCTTATAGACCGGTGCGTCTTATAGTCCGGAATTTACGGTAGTCTATTTCAAATAGCCTGTTTTCGCTTCCACAGAGAGTGAGACACCTCAGATGTGCATGTAGGCTATATCTTGTGCAGTGCATTGTGTGTGTGAAATATGGAGACTTAGAGCATGTTTTGAAATTGGAGTTGCATTGGTGTCTGTTGGTTGTTGACGGCAGTTTGTATATATATATATATATAAAATGTGGGGGGGGGGGGGGGGATTCCCCCGGATTCCCCCTTATTTGCTTCACATGACTTTGGGGAGAGAAGGGTCCGGTGTCTTGTCCTTGCAGTGTGCAGGCAATAAATATTAAAACTTGAAATATCAAAGTTATTGGAGTGCTGTCTTGGAGTAATTCCTTTCTGTGACATTGTTTGGAGGATTCAGCACCCACAGAGGGTTGAGTGTGTTTTTCTGGTATTTTGATTGATCCTTCTCAGGGAAAATATGGTGTAGCCAGCCTACATAGGATGATTGCGGAATTGCATGTTATATCTGGAGGGGAAAAAAGGAAGTTTAACATTACCTACTATGAACCTATAATTCGTCAATTATAAATGTCAGGCAGCTCTTTATTTTCTGTGGAGCAGTGCTGTAGTGGTCAAAAATGGTGGATAGACTAATTTCTGAGGCAGTTTTCTCGTGTCGTGCTGTTAGGCTAGAGCACTGAAACTGAATCATATCCCTATAATATCATTTTATTCTTATCAGCATCATCATCATTGTTGTTTATTTTGTGGTTTTCTGGCAGGTTGGACTAATATAGCCTACCATCTGGAGTCGGGACTCGGGACAGTTTAAAGAACTGAAGAACATATATATATATATATATATATATATATAATATACAATTTTTAATTTTTATAGAACATGCGAACAAGACAAACAGGCTCAGACACAGGGGAAAAAAGAAAAGAAATTGAAAAAAAAATACATAGCCTACATCATTGGCATTCATCATTACAACTTGGTGCTATCAGCCGCACAAAGTGCTTATGTGCTTGCAAAAGACAATGCGCATGAGATCCCACGCAAGGGGTCCACGAGACACCAACCCCTCACCTCAGCCACTTATCATTCTTAACCTCGTCAAAGTAGGCCAAAAACGGATAGTCCCAGATAGAGGACTTCCATTCCTTCAGAATAAGTATTTTAGCAACAGTTGTCCCCGGTGTCCGAGATTGTTGCACAGCTGTTGGGAAGTTCAGAGTTCAGTTAGTCATCGCCCTCCCATTCGATTTGTTCTGTAGACGTCCCTGTATTAATGGCCCAATGTAAGAGTAGCTGAGCTTGAGGAAGAGTAAAAAGTATCCCACAAAAAACGACTCTTAGAAGTACAATTTATAAAAAAAAAATACATGTAACCTAATACATGTAACCTAGTAATTGTAGCCTACTCGAGTATACTACCCACAGAGGCGCATGATTCACAATCCCTTGTTGTAGGTTGGAGGCGTCCTATCAATGTGTAACCAAGGTCACATGACCCTGCCGGATTTCAAAGGGTGTCAGTGTACTGTACTTGACTTCAGCTGAGCTACACTCCCATCTACCGGATGAAACGTTACATTCTTATCACATATAACAGACTAATCATCACAGGAAATTAAAAGAGATTAAAGAAATGATTGCTGCGGTGCATGAAAGCTCCCATCTTAACATAATTATTCCAAAGGCCTGTGGATCGGCATTGGCAGGAGAAAAGATAAAGGGAGGCTTTGCTCTGACAGAGTGGCAGCCTGGTTCGTTTAATGACATTTGAAGAACTTCATCTGAATATCCCATTGAGCCTAATGAGTGATGCATCCTTCCTCCCTACAGCAAAAGTCTTGTCTCTGTGGGAACCAGCTGATAGATAGCAGGTAGACTTTGCCCTGGAGCGGAACCAACTCTACAGGAAGAGGAAGAGCAGCCAAACAGATTACTGGACGTCACGCCAGAGGTAAGGGACTGTCGTGACATTATAATGGATTAGTGCTGTTATGAGTTGATTTATGTGAAACAGACCAAAGGCAAACAACAATTGATCACATTTTGATTACTCGAAACACAGGAGGATTCAGATGCGCTCGATTAATCACATCTCGCAAGTGATATTCCACCGCTCAGGCTGATCTGACCGCTTGGGAACCAAGTCCAGCCAGTAGACCAATATCGGAAACTGTGCTCGGATTTTGTAGATCTTCACCCTAGTGCAGGGGTGCCCAAATTCTTTCCCATGAAGGGCCAAAACTCAATCTGGGTGAAGGGCCGAGGGCCAAAAATAAACGTTGTGGAATTACATTAAAATGTATTGTGTTTTATAGAAAATTAACATTCTAAATCTAAAATAACATTTCAATATAATAATCTACTTTTTATATGTTTGGTAATTGTAATAATTTGCAATTGGTTATATATATTTAAAAAAAAACATCTGCATTTGTGGGGAGCTTAAACATTTAATCAGTAAACACCCTGTTAAAAAGAGTTGTATTTTCCACCTTTGTAATCAAGAGAGAAATTTGACTTAATTCACAACTAGAAAAATCCTCAAGGTACTTTGGAAAATCAGCTTTATTGTCCATCTTTTGTAAACAATTTGCCATGACAATTTGACAAAAACATGCAATATCCTGGTTGCTATTGTGGCTCTTCCTCCCCCCTGGCTAACTGCCCATGTCTCGGAGGAAGCATGGAGCCAGTTTCGGCTCTCCCCAGATCGGCAGAGGGTGGAGTAGCAACCAGGATAAATAAATTAAGTTAGCACTAATGGGGGATAAAAAATGGGATAAAAAAAATTGTGGGATAAATAAATATATATATATATATATATATATATATATATATATATATATATATTTTTTTTTTTTTTTTTTTTTTCTTCGTCTCCCAAATCCGTTGCGGGCCAAAACAAACAGAGCGGGCCCCAAATTGGTCAGCACTGCCCTAGTGTGTCCTTCACATGTTCTGGTTTTGCGGTGTTTGGTGAAGGGAAAGCTGGACAAAGGGAGAGGAGCATGTGATTTTAGGTGGTGGACGTGTTGGCACTGCCATGAGTTCATAGGTTATTATTAGTTCACCTGTATTATAAGGAAGTGAAATACCTTTGCTTGCTCTATTGCAGGTAATAAATTATATGATTAATGAATTGCGTTGCGGTGAGATTGATTAATGCCAAACTGACAACTGATAACAACTGAATTGTACTTTGAGATCAGTCAAGCACCGTGACACACACTCGTCATGAATGGAAGCTTAAAGTCCCTGGAAACCAAAATCCACAAAAACGTTCTAACTATGTTATTTAGGGTCTTATGTTAGTAATTGTGTGCCTCAGAAATTATTATACATTACTTTCAACCCAAAGCCTTAAAATCGACACTTTTCTACAAGTTTCTAAATGTTAAATGGTAAATGGCCTGCATTTATATAGCGCTTTTATCCAAAGCGCTTTACAATCAGTAGGTAGTCTGCATTCACCCATTCATACACCGATGGCGGCAGGCTGCCACGCAGGGTGCCTACACACCATCGGGAGCAAGGAGGGTTAAGTGTCTTGCCCAAGGACACAACGACAGCAGCTGGGAGGGAGCGGGGATCGAACCGCCAACCGTCATTGGCCGACCCGCTCTACCTCCTGAGCTAAAGCCACCCCCGATTCTACAAGGTACTTCCTCATTGAAGAGAGCAGTGCGCGAGGTGCTAAAATGCAGGAGCTTATGACGTCATAAGCTCTATATAACCTTTGTACACGCGCGCAACCCGCCCTACTGTGTGTGTGTGTGTGTGTGTGTGAGAGTAACCTCGCGTCACCAGGCTGTGTCGAGCGCTATGTTGCTCTCTCTCTCTCTCACTAGTCCAGAGAGAGAGAGAGAGCACACAAAGTGGGAGGGAGACAGACACTAAGCGAGCGCTGTGGGGGCAAAGAACGGACAGAGATCTCTTCCTCTCAGTACGCTATGCGCAGAGCAACGCGCGAACACACACACACACACACTCACCCAATCTCTCTTATCTTCTCTCTCTCTCTCCTTCTCTCAATTTCAATTTCAAATAGCTTTATTGGCATGAAAAGACAGTGCTTATATTGCCAAAGCAAATACACATATTAACAGTACAACAATAAGGAAATTATAATAATAAATGAATGTACAGTCTCTCCGAGAGAGAGACAGAGAGAAATTTCCCTGCTGCAGACGGGACACACCCACACAGTCCGCGGGAGAAAATACACTCTAAAATCGAATTGATTCTCATGACTTTTGCCATGACTGTCAAACCTAAATTTATATACTTTGCGACGTTCATCATCGTTCAAATTTGGCTGGTGGCTTATTAACATAGGTTGCTGTGATGTGATGAACTCAAAATGCTAAATTAAAAAAAAAAAAAATCTGGTTTCCAGGGACTTTAAGGCCACAGCTATGGATGAGTTATGGATGACTGTGTGCCATGACCGTCCAGGCCGTGACCTTAAGTGACCTTTACCTCATGTCTCTACTCAATGTCTGGCTATTTTCAGGTAGCATTTGGGTCGAATGGAGCAAACTAATGGCAAAGACAACAACAGTGACTACGGAGCTAATCCCCCGCCTTATAACTTCCAGGACTATGGACAGAGTCCTTACCCAGGGACGAGCTATCAGGTTAGTAGTAGACCTACTACTAGTCTAACATCTTAGTAGGCTTGACAAGGGACAAAAAAGCATTGAACTATCCACCCACAGTCTCAAAGTGTAAGGACTGGGTCAGCAAGAAAATCAGTGTAAAATCATGTAGGCTACTGTATGTCATGTGTATGTCATGTAGGTATCTCATGTGTATGTCATGTGTATGTCATGTAGGTATCTCATGTGTATGTCATGTGTATGTCATGTGTATGTATGTGTATGTCATGTCATGTGTATGTATGTGTATGTCATGTGTATGTATGTGTATGTCATGTGTATGTATGTGTATGTCATGTGTATGTATGTGTATGTCATGTCATGTGTATGTATGTCATGTGGTATGTGTATGTCATGTGTCTGTATGTGTATGTCATGTGTATGTCATGTGTATGTCATGTGTATGTCATGTGTATGTATGTATGAATTCCCTTCCATTCACTCAAATCAAGACAGTAGCCTAAACAGAAAGTGATCATAAAATGAGTTTGACACATGGATACGGTTGAAGGTCTTTTCAGTTTGGGGATGTTTGGCGAAGCTCCAGTGTCTAGAAGTAATTGGATTGAAGGTTGTTTGAACCCGGCTTTGGTGTTTGTGCCGTCTGGGTTTGGGATTCGCCAGGTCGGAAAGGGGAACATTGCAGTCGTCTCTCCTCCTGGGCCCTATGATAACACGCTCCACCCTGAGAGCCAGCAGGCAGCTGGAGGCGACCAGGAGCTTGGCGACGCGCCGCCCGACTACTCCCAAGGCTTTCAGGAGGACAACCAGTTCAGCGATGCCGCCATAAGGAGAGGTGAAAGAGGGAGGAGCCTCAGGGAGGAATAGACAGAGAGGGGGGTAGGGCATTCACAGACTAGTCGACTAGTAAAACCACTAGTCGACACTGTGCTTAGTAGTCGACTAGTCGTTTTTTTTTTTATATCTTTAAGAAAGAACATGAGGTATTTACACGACATACATGGACTATCATATCCCATATCCCCCACAAAGAACATCAAAACACAACAAAACAAAACAAGAAAACTGCATAAGATACACAATAATCCAAGAACAAACAAGACTATTGGACAAACAACCAAACAAAAACAATGCATTCAAAGTAAATACATAGATCTTGCCCTGTTGGCAGCTAGGAAATGCATAGCTTTAAATTGGAAAGCATCCAATCCCCCAGCTGTAGTTCACTGGTGGAATGAACTCTCAAGCTACCATACGTTGGATAACATTTACTGCAAGAGCAAAGGCAGATTCTTAGACATCCCCAAAATATGGCAACCACATACAGAGTTTGACTTTAAGAACTTTTTACCCCAGTGTCATTAGGCTTATCAGGATAGGAGCTGAATGCATTGTTTTTGTTTGGTTGTTTGTCCAATTCTTTGTGGGGGATATGGGATATGATAGTCCATGTATGTCGTGTAAATACCTCATGTTCTTTCTTAAAGATTTAAAAAAAAAACGACTAGTCGACTACCTTTAGGGACGACTAGTCAACTAGTAAAATTCACTAGTCGTGAATGCCCTAGAGGGGGGCAAATAAGAGTCTGTGTGTGTTTTCTGTTTGTGCATTCAGAGCCAAACCAGAATGAGCAATATTTACTCTCTCAATTGCTTCGCAATGTTTTCCTGAAATTGATATTTGGAATTGGAAATGGTTCCCCCCCCGCGCGCTCTCCGCTGTACGCTGCTCAGCTCTTCACCTCCCACACTACGCAAATCATTTAAAACGAGCAGACGAAGACCAAGTGTGGGTTCAATGAATACAGAATCAACATTTTTGAAATATCGTGTGGCGTAAACAGCTCTATCTGCTTGTCCGCCTCCACTGTTTCTCTCTCCGTACAGTATATCAGCCTGACTGATTTTCTTTTTTTGTTTATTTGCAAGCCTTCTTGTCTGCTCGCCCTGCCTTCCTTTCTGCCTCCTGTCTGTCTTCCTGACAGACAGGACCTTTCTGACAGACAGGACTATCTGTTATCTCTACCGTCTCTGTCAGCTGTTTATCTGGGTGTTTTTTTGTTCTGTCTGAGCAGCTTTCATAAGGAAGGTCTATTTGACCTTGATGATCCAGCTCCTGGTGACTGTTGGGATCATCTGTGCCTTTCTCTACTGGTGAGTCACCGTTACATCACATAAGTCTTCATCCATTGAAGCCCGTCGTCATGTAAGAGCTCTTAGTCACTGGGATTTTTGTACGGGGATTTTGGTTAAAGGCTTGAAATACGGTCTGTGGTTAACAAAAGTTTATGAAACAGCAAAGTTTCAGTAAGTGCAGGGACTTCTGGGTTAGGCCTTGGCCACACTGATCCGTCAGAAAATGGACAGAATGGGGTACAGTGGTGCAGTGGTGCAGCGCTGTCGCCTCACAGCTCGAAGGTCCTGGGTTCGATTCCCACCTGGGACGCTGTGAACGCTGAAGGAGTGCGTGCCCGTCCGCATGTCCTCGAGTGCCCGCCGCCCGGGTGGGGTCGTCAAAAGGGCCTTTCTGTGTGGAGTTTGCATGTTCTCACCGTGCCTCCTTCCTCCCTTCACCAAAAACATGCAATATCCTGGTTGCTGATGTGGTTCCTCCTCTGGTCGTTCGGGGCGCCTGTTCGGACGGAGGGGAACTGGTTGGAATAGCGTGATCCTCCCACGTGTCCTACCGGTGAAGCTTCCTCTGTCAGGTGAAAAGAAGCGGCTGGCTAACTGCCCATGTCTCGGAGGAAGCATGGAGCCAGTTTCGGCTCTCCCCAGATCGGCAGAGGGTGGAGCAGCAACCAGGATAAATAAATTAAATTAGCACTAATGGGGGATAAAAATGGGATAAAAAATCGGGAAAAAAATATTTAAAAAAAAAGAAAAGAAAATGGACAGAATTATTGAACGGACAGATGTCTGTCCGATGCATTGTTTTAACGGACAGATGTTAACATGTTAAAATACAGTACTAGCACTGTAGCAGCCTATAATGCTGACCTGGTAATCCCACAATCATCCCGACATTATGCCAGGCTGTCTCCGTTTTGTTTTTGTTTTTGTAATCTTTTGAAGTCACGTTGTACAACAGCAGGATGGTGTACACACAGCATTAATGATAGCCTCCTTCACCGCCTCGGCCGCAATCTTCTTTGAAAAGTTTAAACAAATCTCGGAACGCCTCCTCTCGAGACCTCGACTCTGATTGGCTAAACGGACAGTGACTATCCGACCATCCGATACGTCCGTCCAGAAAAAGTTCATCCCTCTTCAACTTTCTGTCCATCAAAACGTATGCAAATCTTCTGGATACGTACGCTTCTGAGTGCTCCACGGACAGTCGGACAGCTGTCATTGAAAATGAATGGAAGTGAACAGAGAAATGAACGCACACGGACAGACACCACGGATCAGTGTGGCCAAGGCCTAAGCCTCCAAAAATACGTGCTCCCTGCAGTAGCCTACTCTATAGAGCTGTCCCACTGTATATAGAAAATACCCCTCCTCCCTTCAGCATAAGAACATTTTTGACACATTATATATTAATTTGCTTGTAGAAGTATTATTCGCATTATACGTTTCATGTAATGGATGTGTAAGGCCACTGCTTCAGTCATTCCTTTTCACACATTGTATTCTGCTCCCATGTGCATGATGTACTGTCCTCTGTTAATATTTAATACATTCATTCTCCTGGTTTCTATCAAAGAAATTGCACAGCTCTAAAGCAATCTCCCTCTCCCTCTCCCCTCTTCTCTTATTGAATTAAAGGGAAGCTCTCAACGACTGGACGCTGTCCAACAGCTGGTTCAACTACAGCATGATGTAAGCCATCCACGGCCAAACGGAAAACATTTGGTTTGATAGTCTAGTCCAGTGATACTCAACTGGCGGCCTGCGGGCCACATGCGGCCCGCGGGCGCCCCCTGTGTGGCCCGCGATGGAATTGCAACAATCTTTTTTTTTTTTTTTTTACAGTGCACCTGAATGCAACATGCAAGATACCCGCTGAATACGTGTCCAAATGTTCATGTCATTCTGGCCAATACTCCTGCCCAATACTTATAGCATTTCAGTCTGGAATATGGAATATCTTTCAATAATCTATGATTTAGCTGCTAAATTGTCAAATACCGCCATCTGCTCGCTACCCAGGCACTTATGTATATACTTAACCTAACTAACTATCCGGTGTGCACAACATTGTCAGACTAAACTCCGGCTGACACCCCAAAAACCTACAATCCGCTACAGAAAAATGTATATTGATTGTTTATTAACTGGCCCCTGGCCTTCTATCATTTCACGAAAGTGGCCCCCGGGCAAAGCAAGTTGAGTATCCCTGGTCTAGTCGACCACTTACAAATCTTCCATTCATGAAAATGTCCCCCATGTAAAACTGCCACCCTACTCTGATTTCTAATCCCACAATAAACAAGCTACAGTGTGCATACATAATGCCACTGGACCAATTCACATTTTGAACGCAGCGCTTATTTATGAGTTTATCCCTGTTTACTTTGCTATTTATGATGCACTCTATATTCTGTGAAATAGGGCGGTGGTGATCGTGCTCATCGTGATGCTGTCCTGCTGTGACAACCTCCGTCGTCAAGTCCCCCTCAACTTCTTCGCCCTGGGTTTGTTTGTGAGTAGAGCCTGCAGGGCCTAAACCCCTCCACACCTGCTCCATTTAGAGCCTGCAGGGCCTAAACCCCTCCACACCTGCTCCATTTAGAGCCTGCAGGGCCTAAACCTCTCCACACCTGCTCCATTTAGAGCCTGCAGGGCCTAAACCTCTCCACACCTGCTCCATTTAGAGCCTGCAGGGCCTAAACCTCTCCACACCTGCTCCATTTAGAGCCTGCAGGGCCTAAACCCCTCCACACCTGCTCCATTTAGAGCCAGCAGGGCCAAAACCCCTCCACACCTGCTCCATTTAGAGCCTGCAGGGCCTAAACCCCTCCACACCTGCTCCATTTAGAGCCAGCAGGGCCTAAACCCCTCCACACCTGCTCCATTTAGAGCCTGCAGGGCCTAAACCCCTCCACACCTGCTCCATTTAGAGCCTGCAGGGCCTAAACCCCTCCACACCTGCTCCATTTAGAGCCTGCAGGGCCTAAACCCCTCCACACCTGCTCCATTTAGAGCCTGCAGGGCCTAAACCCCTCCACACCTGCTCCATTTAGAGCCTGCAGGGCCTAAACCCCTCCACACCTGCTCCATTTAGAGCCTGCAGGGCCTAAACCCCTCCACACCTGCTCCATTTAGAGCCTGCAGGGCCTAAACCTCTCCACACCTGCTCCATTTAGAGCCTGCAGGGCCTAAACCCCTCCACACCTGCTCCATTTAGAGCCTGCAGGGCCTAAACCCCTCCACACCTGCTCCATTTAGAGCCTGCAGGGCCTAAACCCCTCCACACCTGCTCCATTTAGAGCCTGCAGGGCCTAAACCCCTCCACACCTGCTCCATTTAGAGCCTGCAGGGCCTAAACCCCTCCACACCTGCTCCATTTAGAGCCTGCAGGGCCTAAACCCCTCCACACCTGCTCCATTTAGAGCCTGCAGGGCCTAAACCCCTCCACACCTGCTCCATTTAGAGCCTGCAGGGCCTAAACCTCTCCACACCTGCTCCATTTAGAGCCTGCAGGGCCTAAACCCCTCCACACCTGCTCCATTTAGAGCCTGCAGGGCCTAAACCCCTCCACACCTGCTCCATTTAGAGCCTGCAGGGCCTAAACCCCTCCACACCTGCTCCATTTAGAGCCTGCAGGGCCTAAACCCCTCCACACCTGCTCCATTTAGAGCCTGCAGGGCCTAAACCCCTCCACACCTGCTCCATTTAGAGCCTGCAGGGCCTAAACCCCTCCACACCTGCTCCATTTAGAGCCTGCAGGGCCTAAACCCCTCCACACCTGCTCCATTTAGAGCCTGCAGGGCCTAAACCCCTCCACACCTGCTCCATTTAGAGCCTGCAGGGCCTAAACCCCTCCACACCTGCTCCATCTCTCTGTCTCTCTCTCTCTCTCTCTCTCTCTGTGTCTCTCTCTCTCTCTGTCTCTCTCTCTCTCTCTCTCTCTCTCTCTCTCTGGCTCTCTCTGCCTCTCTCTCTCTCTCTCTCTCTCTGTCTCTGTCTCTGTCTCTCTCTCTCTGCCTCTCTCTCTCTCTGTCTCTGTCTCTCTCTCTCTGGCTCTCTCTGCCTCTCTCTCTGTCTGTCTCTCTCTCTCTGTCTCTGTCTCTCTCTCAAATTCAAATTGCTTTATTGGCATGAATGTCATAACAACAATATTGCCAAAGCATCAAGAAACAATCACATTAAACAATCAACATCACTACTCATGAATAAAACAATAATACAGTAATACAATACACACAATGCAATAATAATACACATTAATTATGAAACATTGAGATTGAGACACATCAGTGTAGGTCACTCACTGTCCCTCAGGTTGTGGCTTGTTGAGACATATTGGGCAGACAGGTAAGCCCTGTCTCCTTCGCCTAGGACTAGTTTTAATTTGGAGAGCTCATTAAGTTCTTTGAAGTCAGGAATTACAGAGTTGAACTTATTGAAGTAAATATTCCTTGTTTCTTCAAAGGTTTTACATTGTAGGAGGAAGTGCATCTCTGTTTCGACGTCACCTGTCAAACAGTGACCACATGTTCTGTTTTCTTTTGGTTGCCATGATTTCTTATATCTTCCTGTTTCGATTGCCAATTTGTGGTCTCTCTCTCTGTCTCTGTCTCTCTGTCTCTCTCTCTCTCTCTCTCTCAGACTGTTGCAGAGGGCCTGATGCTTGGATCTGTGGCAGTGTGAGTGCGTGCGTCCTTGGGTGGGACCCTGGATGTGATTTGTATCTTGACAGTTTGCCGGTCATCCAGAGATGAAGCTGTGTGAGACCTGATGTTATCGTTGCTGGTTAACAAATGATGGAATCCTATTGTCCATGTTTTGGCAGAATATAAATCAGTCACAAACTGTTTGAAGAGCCACTTGTTATGCAGCAGTGTAAACAGATTGTAAACATAAGCCACCTTTTCCATCAGAGAGACGCTTTGCTTTCTCAGCTGCTTGTCACTGTGATAGAGATGGCATCACAGAAACCTCACTATCAATAATTCAGTCCAACGATCGTATTAATAGGATATTGCCATAACTGAAGCTTTTAGTGATATAAAATGAAAATCATGTTTTTCTTTCTGTCTGCTTGCCGACTGCTTAGACATGGCCTCGTCGGTTTCTGTTCCCATATGCATGTGTTTGAGTGTTCTTCTGTCTGCAGGTTCTTTGATGCTGAAGCTGTTCTCTGGGCTGTGGGGGCTACGGCGCTGGTGTCCTTCTCTCTCAGTGTGTTTGCTATGCAGTCAAAAGTAAGACCTGTCACTCTGACCTCAGTTTGCAGTGCAGTCAAAAGTAAGACCTGTCACTCTGACCTCAGTTTGCAGTGGGATCAAAAGTAAGACCTGTCACTCTGACCTCACTTTGCTATGCAGTCAAATGTAAGACCTGTCACTCTGACCTCAGTTTGCAGTACAGTCAAAAGTAAGACCTGTCACTCTGACCTCAGTTTGCAGTGGGAGCAAAAGTAAGACCTGTCACTCTGACCTCAGTTTGCAGTGGGATCAAAAGTAAGACCTGTCACTCTGACCTCACTTTGCTATGCAGTCAAATGTAAGACCTGTCACTCTGACCTCAGTTTGCAGTGGGATCAAAAGTAAGACCTGTCACTCTGACCTCAGTTTGCAGTGGGATCAAAAGTAAGACCTGTCACTCTGACCTCAGTTTGCTATGCAGTCAAAAGTAAGACCTGTCACTCTGACCTCAGTTTGCAGTGCAGTCAAAAGTAAGACCTGTCACTCTGACCTCAGTTTGCAGTGGGATCAAAAGTAAGACCTGTCACTCTGACCTCACTTTGCTATGCAGTCAAAAGAAAGACCTGTCACTCTGACCTAAGTTTGCAGTGCAGTCAAATGTAAGACCTGTCACTCTGACCTCAGTTTGCAGTACAGTCAAAAGTAAGACCTGTCACTCTGACCTCAGTTTGCAGTGGGATCAAAAGTAAGACCTGTCACTCTGACCTCAGTTTGCAGTGCAGTCAAAAGTAAGACCTGTCACACACTCTAACCTCAGTTTGCAGTGCAGTCAAAAGTAAGACCTGTCACTCTGACCTCAGTTTGCAGTACAGTCAAAAGTAAGACCTGTCACTCTGACCTCAGTTTGCTATGCAGTCAAAAGTAAGACCTGTCACTCTGACCTCAGTTTGCTATGCAGTCAAAAGTAAGACCTGTCACTCTGACCTCAGTTTGCAGTACAGTCAAAAGTAAGACCTGTCACTCTGACCTCAGTTTGCAGTGGGATCAAAAGTAAGACCTGTCACTCTGACCTCAGTTTGCTATGCAGTCAAAAGTAAGACCTGTCACTCTGACCTCAGTTTGCAGTGCAGTCAAAAGTAAGACCTGTCACTCTGACCTCAGTTTGCAGTACAGTCAAAAGTAAGACCTGTCACTCTGACCTCAGTTTGCAGTGGGATCAAAAGTAAGACCTGTCACTCTGACCTCAGTTTGCAGTGGGATCAAAAGTAAGACCTGTCACTCTGACCTCAGTTTGCTATGCAGTCAAAAGTAAGACCTGTCACTCTGACCTCAGTTTGCAGTACAGTCAAAAGTAAGACCTGTCACTCTGACCTCAGTTTGCTATGCAGTCAAAAGTAAGACCTGTCACTCTGACCTCAGTTTGCAGTACAGTCAAAAGTAAGACCTGTCACTGACCTCAGTTTGCAGTGGGATCAAAAGTAAGACCTGTCACTCTGACCTCAGTTTGCTATGCAGTCAAAAGTAAGACCTGTCACTCTGACCTCAGTTTGCAGTGCAGTCAAAAGTAAGACCTGTCACTCTGACCTCAGTTTGCAGTACAGTCAAAAGTAAGACCTGTCACTCTGACCTCAGTTTGCAGTGGGATCAAAAGTAAGACCTGTCACTCTGACCTCAGTTTGCAGTGGGATCAAAAGTAAGACCTGTCACTCAGTTTGCTATGCAGTCAAAAGTAAGACCTGTCACTCTGACCTCAGTTTGCAATGCAGTCAAAAGTAAGACCTGTCACTCTGACCTCAGTTTGCAGTACAGTCAAAAGTAAGACCTGTCACTCTGACCTCAGTTTGCAGTGCAGTCAAAAGTAAGACCTGTCACTCTGACCTCAGTTTGCTATGCAGTCAAAAGTAAGACCTGTCACTCTGACCTCAGTTTGCAGTGCAGTCAAAAGTAAGACCTGTCACTCTGACCTCAGTTTGCAGTGCAGTCAAAAGTAAGACCTGTCACTCTGACCTCAGTTTGCAGTGCAGTCAAAAGTAAGACCTGTCACTCTGACCTGTTTGCAGTGCAGTCAAAAGTAAGACCTGTCACACACTCACCTCAGTTTGCAGTGCAGTCAAATGTAAGACCTGTCACTCTGACCTCAGTTTGCAGTGCAGTCAAAAGTGAAATTTCATAAACGGTGAGGGGTCAGCTATGCAGTCAGTTACATTTTCATACCCAGTGCCAGGCAGATTTTTTTTAGAAAGTGAGCAGATTGTTATGCAGTCAGCAGTAAATGTCTAAAATGCGGATCTGTTTTTGCTATGCATACAAAACTAAGTACTTAAATGCTGAGATCTGTTGGCTACCCAGTCAAATACTCTTTTCTGCACTCTTTGCAATCAGAAGTCAGTTTCTATCTACCTGAGTCCCTATCTGTCCCATCTTACTCATGGGCCCCGAGTACCAGAATGTCCTACTGTTAATTTGCTGTTATTTCACTTAAAGGATAGCTTTACGGGTAATCAACCCACTTTGTATCATTAATAATCTCGGTAATATAAGCACATGGGCAGTGACAGTGGCGTAATTAGGCTTTATACCATGGTCTGAGTGAATACTCGATTCTGATTGGCTGCAAGGTGTCCATTAAAAAGTGATATTGTACAGTGATAATGGACACCTAGCTAAATGGTCTGTTCACCATTCATATCAATGCGCCATAGTTTCAACAGTGTTATCAAGAGAGCAGTTTGAGTTTTTTAACCCCGTTAAGGGTTAATAAGGTACTTTTGCAACTTGAGAAAAAAATTGAGTCGGTCAAAGTAACTATTTAAATCACCCCTGTGTGCTCAGTTTATCAAAAATAACTCTTATTTACAATTTTGATTTTCGTTTCGGAGATTTTTAACCTCGCGTCACCAGGCTCTTCTCGGCGACAAGATTTCCCTCGGCTCGTGCAGAGAGAGAGAGAGAGAGAGAGAGAGAGAGAGAGAGAGAGAGAGAGAGAGAGAGAGAGAGAGAGAGAGAGAGAGAGAGAGAGAGAGAGAGAGAGAGAGAGAGAGAGAGAGAGAGAGAGAGAGAGAGAGGCATTTCACCACATACAGCACACGCAGTGCGAGCCCCCGCTGCACTGTTTGACTTCCTGAAACTCTTCGCTCTTAAATGTTAATATACTTGGCCAATACGTATCTATCATACAAAATAAAGCAAGCAGCCAAACGGTAATGTCTTCATTTAATGTAGAACGCAAAACATCGTTAAACCTGCATTCCTGTGATAAAGTTAACGTTTGAGTCGGCTTTAAAACGGAGGGTGGTGCAGGTGGGAGGGACTATTTTATTTCGTGGAAGACTGATTTACAGTATGAATAACAGACATTTAGCCATTTAGATTGCTTTATTTATTACACATGGAAATATAAATGACTGGTCTTATTGTTTTGTTGGCAAGTGACCATGGTATAAGCGGGTTAATGCACTTCGAGGTGTACATTATCACTTTTTAAGGGACTTCGCGGAGGCAAACCATCCTCGGCTTCGCCTCGGACGGTTCACGCCTCCGCGTCGTCCCTTAAAAAGTGATAATGTACACCTCGTCGTACATTAACCCTTACATATTGTTATAGAAAATATGGACTGACTCATTATTTTTCGTCAGACAGATTGTTAGCCGTCTATTGTGCGTTAGCAGTACCCCCGAAGGACCCAAGACACAAACAAGAGCCATGCTACGCGAAGGGATATTCCTCCTCTCCAGCTCCATATGGTCAATGATGTCACCAGAACCTCACAGGAGACTCCGCTGACATGTTGGAAAGAGAACGCGTTCATATCTTCTCATACGATGACACCAACCCACTGAATCCAGTAAACTAAACTTAAAGCTATAGCATTCGTTAGCCTAGTAAGCTACATGAGGGCAAGTGCCGAGTGCATAATACAGCATGGAAGTTTATTTGGAGTCGGACTGCAGCAGAAACCGTAAGTACGTCTCGCTCGAAGTTCTGCTGGAGAGGCAGAATCTGCTCTGAGGGCGGCTGTTATTGTTTATTTTTTAAGTATGTGCACATTGCATGGAGAGCCTTAAAGCTAGCGCGAGCATCGGAGACTGAAAACAAATTGAGAGGCGGACCATATACGGTGTCGATGATTTGATTTGACAATTCTGGGGACTGGCTTTGGCATTGGCCAATCCTGTCGTGTTCCACCCCCAAATCGAGTGGGATTCAGCGTGTTGTCGTGCTACGCGAGTGGGATCCGCCGAGTACCAGGCAGCCAGCTACTTCTGTGTGGAATGAGCGGACAATCTGATGCATGGGTGCTGCCCGCCCGCCTGGAATCTCCGAGGGGAGACCCCTGACTACCACGCTCTCAAGCGCGCGCCATTATCGATATTGCAGTAAATACAATATTCCTGGAATGCGAGTTTTAACGAGCCAGTTACATTTCTTTGCATTCTTAGATAGTACCGTTTTTGTTTTTTGTTCATGTTTCATACAATTGGTCAAGTTAGTAGTTAGTTTATGGGATATGAATTCTGCAGATGACAGGCACTAGGTGGCATTTTCTACTTCATTTGGAAGAGAAAATGATCCTGAAATGAAGATTTGATTGACAGCCGCCATGTCGTGATATGATTGGTTGAAATGGGGTAGAAATTTGATAGTACTAGGTGACGTCAGCAAACTGTAGATTACTGTTATGAATGAAATCTTGAAAAATTAACTTTTGATGTGAAAAAGTGTCAAAAACGAAATAAATTAGATTTTTGTGATTTTTTTGCATACATTATTAAATAGGTGCACTGCATACCCAGGTATTTGAACTAAAATAAAAGAAAAGTAATTTTTGGGTTCAGCTCGACTTTAACAAGCCTTAATGAGTTGCAGCTGGTGGGGGCGGAGATTCTGCAGGCGGCAGCAGGAGCATTTTTCTCCGTGAGGTAAACAGAGAGAGAAGGTAAAACACTGCCCATGTGCTTATATTACCAATATTATATATGATACAAAGTGGTTTGATTACCGGTAAAGCCATCCTTTAAGTAGAAGTAAAAGTCTACTTGTGTAAATGTCAAAAGTAGCTAAAGTTACTTTAGAAAAGTTGCTTGGGATGGGATCATTTAACTTGCACTAAGCTGTGGAAAGTGAGGAGGTGTTTTGAGAATCACTTTATTGATAGTTTGGCTGTAGACCAGTGGCCGGTTGCACCAACTGGTCTTACACTGGTCTTAGGCTAAGTTGGTCGTAACTTTACGACCTAACAGCTACGCCGGTTGCACCAAGACGACTTAAGCCTTATTTTCACTAAGACCAGGCGTAACTCCTACGCCTCGTCAGGAGGAGGCGTAGCAGAGATCTCCGCGGAGACCTTTTTGACCGTCATCGTCGTAACACCGCCAGTTCGCCGTCTTTGAAAGCACAACGTTAGATTATAACTAACTAGTTGTGTGGCTTAGCCTTCCCAAATGTTGCCGTTACTTTTTTAGAATGTAATACATAGAATTGGGAACGTTACATTCAATTTCATTCAGACTCCCTGACACTAATCGCCGCCGCCATTTTCCCCCGGGGCTTCCACAGGAGGAGGGGGGTGGGAGGAGGGAGGGTGTAGTGACGCACATACAGTAGTGGGTGACGGCGCGAGGCACATGTGGGCCAATCAGAGGGCATTCCCCGACAATTCACATGAACGCGCATTGCTACGACCAGCGTAGTTAAGACCAGAGTAAGCCGTGTTGGTGCAACAGGCGTAAATCCATGGTCTTAACTAAGACCGACGTAGGAGTTACGACCAGGCATAGTTAAGACCAGTTGGTGCAACCGGCCCCAGAGGTTTTCAACGTGGGAGCCGGGCCTCCAAACCATTTCAGGGGAGGCTCAGTGAATGGAAGTGAAAAAATATTACATTTGTTATCAAAATAGCCTAAATGTGTGTGATTTGGTTAAGAGATAGTTCAGAGATACAGCAGTTTTGTGGAATTTTACAGATTTTCCCACTTTCCCAGAGTCAGAAGCAAATAAATGCCTTCAGACAGACCTCTTTT
The DNA here is from genome assembly GCF_964638095.1 of Poromitra crassiceps. NCBI lineage: Eukaryota > Metazoa > Chordata > Actinopteri > Beryciformes > Melamphaidae > Poromitra > Poromitra crassiceps. The sequence goes on from NC_139641.1 coordinate 18,494,163, forward strand.
ATTTTTTATGTAAAAAAAGTTTATTGAACATAACACTCTGCTGTAGACATTTGCCAGCCTACATAATAGTGGTCAGGTTGGAGTTTGATGCCCCCAAACATAAAAACAGCACCTAGGGCAAAAAGGCAAGGGGACCGCCCTTACAGCTACATGTCTATTTATTCATTAAGAAGCAGGCCCATAGGCCTTGAACCTAGCAGGGTTCATGCCGTCTTCTAGATGTGTTGAACTGCAATGTGCCCGTGATGTAGCCGTCCGCAGCGCTACACAGCACAGCTGCAATGCAGAGGACCATGAGCGCCCTCACTTTTGATGAGCACAAATGAGAGATACTCTGGCTGCATTTTGTGTTTGAGAGGCTCGTCACATTCAATCTCTCTCTCTCTCTCCCCCCCATGCCCCGTGCTCTCTCTCTCTCTCTCTCTCTCTCCCCCCCATGCCCCGTGCTCTCTCTCTCCCTCCATGCCCCATGCTCTCTCTCTCTCTCCCCCCCATGCCCCGTGCTCTCTCTCTCTCCCCCCATGCCCCGTGTGCGCCAGTGGGACTTCACCGCATTAAATGGCTGCATGTGGGCATTTTTCTGGACCCTCTTCTCCTTTGCCTTGCTCTGTGGGATCATGCGCTCGATGGTAAGTCAAGTACACCTTTTCTTTTACCAACACTGAGAATGTTCTGACATGACTGTATAGCAGTGGTACTCAACCGTGCCCTAATCAGGAGGAGCCACATTGACAAAAAAATATAGATTTCTGCAAGAGCCACAATCCAAAAGCGTCCCTTTCCTCCTGAAACCAGTTCTGTTCTGTTCGAGTCGTCTCGCCAGCTCTTCAACCCTCAGCTCTTCGCCTTTCAGGAAGTCCCAACCGCCATCAGCCTCACCAACAAGGCCCAGAAACCTCTTCCGCCAAGGGCCTCACCAACAGCCCCCCCCACACACACACACACACACACACACACACACACACACACACACACACACACACACACACACACACACACACACACACACACACACACACACACACAAACTCACTACCTCCTCCTAAACTCAACTGAACTCCCCCCCCCCCACAAAACTGGAACTCATACTGTATCTAATTTAATGCCTGGCACCACAAACAATCTCATTGACAGAGGTAATTATTAAAATTTTTGTCTTGAAGAACAATAAAGTAGCCTTAATGACAGATGTATGCATTTCAACAGGGGAAAATGATAAGAAAAACATTATCTGTGCTGTTTACAACAAGCTATGTGGCCATTAGTATCTGTTTCTGAGTGTACGAGGCGTACCTGAAGGCACCATGAGGGCTTCACCCACTCTTTACCATACAAAGCGAAGTAGACGCTCAACCCTGTTAGTCCAACGGTTGGCTCGTTTTTACATTCGCGCGGATGGGGTTTTGACATTTTTGGTGGTCTGAGGCTAAAAGTGTGCTCAGGTCTTTTTTTCTGTGTGTTTTACAAAAGTCTCCCTCTCACCATGTTAGAACACTTCGTGGCCTCCTGTAGCGAAAATACTCACAGGTTTACTGTTGGCGGTTGTTGCATGGACCGCAAATTCTCATTGACTTCCATTATAACATACTTTTTTGGGACCTCCAGCCATTGAAAAAAAAAATGCACTCACATTATGTTTTTATTCTATCATCCTGGACCAAACACCTTGAAATTTGACCTTGAAATAGAATTTTGTGGTTGGCTGAAAATTTGGGGGAATTACATGGCCTCAAAGTCCATTGCATAGTTTTCCCATTGGTTTCAATGTTAATTTTGAACAAAAACAACACTTTTTTTAGGACCTCCAGCTTTTTTCCCCAAGAAAGATTATTTCCCTGATGTTACACATCTCACCTTGAGTCAAGGCTTGTAATTACTAGTTTCTATTGTGTTTCGCTATTTCCCCCTATTCCCCCAGTTTTGGCACAACAACCAATTACATGCAGTTTTCATGAAATGTACAGGAAATTGATCTGTATGCCGAACATGGGAAAATATTCAAAAGCAGAATTTTACAGTGCACACTACTAATTTGAAGCCTTTAGACCAGGATAGATGCTGGACTAAAGCTCATTTGTGTTTTTTGGGGAAAAAGTCTGGAAGTCCTAAACAGGCACTTTTTGCTTTTTTGGCTCAAATCATGCAGTAAATATGAAAACCACTGATGATGTCACAATGTCTATGAATGTCATCAGTGACATCATTAGTGACCAAAAACATCTTACGACATCACTGATGATAATCTGATTACAAAAGTAATCTGATTACAAAAGTAATCTGATTACAATGAGTAACCTGATTACAAAAGTAATCTGAATTTACAGATAGAAATTACATTGTATACTGAATGTTGCTGCCAATCTTTGACCTATCCCAGGCTATGAAATCCCCCCCTTGAAAAATCCACTTTGCATTTATGGGAACAAAAATGTATGGGAAATTGTGTTTTTACTGTACTTTTACTGTACTTACAGTACTACTGGACACTGGCATTTGAGGGGTTAAAGTTCTGACTAAGTATGAAATGTTGGTACACATAATGAGGGATGAAGTTACCAATGAATAAAAAAAATATATAAAAAATGTTTGGGAAAGAATTAATAATAATCTTATTAATTATTCATATTTTGGGTAGTTGCTTGGACCAACAATAAAATGAGTTATAAAAAGATAGCAGGGTACAAGGGTTAATTTTACGTGCAGATAGCGCGACTACGCTTCCTCAAAGTGCGGATGGCGTGACCGCAGTGTCTAACTGGGACTGGTAAATTGATGTAAATTCCCTGCACATTAATGCCTATTTAACTTAGCCTGTAAATTTCATGTACATTCAATGTAAACTCTTATTTAACTCCGACTGTAAATTCATGTAAATCCACTGCCTATTTAACATCTATTTAACTCAGTTTGTAAATCTCATGTAAATCCAACGTAAATTCATATTTATCATCCACAGAACACTTCACCGCTCATGTACATATTGTATATATTGACTCAATTTGACTCGATTTGATTGCACTTGCAACCTTGCGATTGCCGTTAGTTATCTTCCTACTTCTTATCCCTAGGGTAGGGTTAGGGTAGCGTAGCGGTCACATCAATATTGATGTGACCGCTACGCTGCATACAGACACTAAGACAAATTCCTCGTATGTAACTTGCATACTGTGGCAATAAAAGTGATTCTGATTCTGATTCTGAAGTCGGTACTGAACCTTGGGTGCTTTGTTTCATGATGGAGCTGCAAATTGGACGTTTTGAATTGTGATGTTGTCACAAACCCATGGACACTAAGAAAAACTCCAATTCCCAGTCCCGCAACGACCCATAAAGGAGCCGTGGGTTGAGTAGCACTGCTGTATAGTGTTATCCCCTTATATTTACTGGTGTACCAGGTACACCATTAAGTTTAAATAATACTAATAATACTAGTATAATAATTACTAATAGTAAGTATTATCATTTTTTGTACCATGTATCTTGATTGTTTAGACACTAGGATTTTCTTTTATTTCTGTATTTGATATGTACCGTAAATTCCGGACTATAAGACGCACCGGTCTATAAGCCGCACCTTCAAAGGTGACTATTTTTTTCTTCTATAAGCCGCACCGGTCTATAAGCCGCAGGTGTTTTGATGTTTAATTACCATATGTAAGGCTTCGTGCACAGAGGGGATTGTCGGGAAAGAGATGGCTGTTTGGGGAAGCTCCCATTTATTAACATTTCAACAAAACAAAAGTCAGGTCACTAATCCCCAGACAAAATCACACATTGTGGTATTTTTTGTTTTTTTTACAGTGCACACAGTGTCCGCGGTGTGGTGAAAAGAGGGCAAGAGAGGAAATTAAAACAGAAGTGGATTTATAGTTAGAAAGAGTGCTAAAGAAGAGAGAATTCCGTTTTTTATTTTTTTATTTTAGTTACTCACAGTACTATTGACCAGTCCAACTCAAAAGATATTCGGCAGTTTCACTTTGAGCTCTTGTTCCGCCGCTGGGCACACAGTGTCCGCGGTGTGGTGAAAAGAGGGCAAGAGAGGAAATTAAAACAGAAGTGGATTTATAGTTAGAAAGAGTGCTAAAGATAGTCCGGTCTGGTTATGACGAGTCTCGCTGGGTACAGTACGCCAAAGCGATATCCATTGACTCGATGATGCTGTTGTATGTTGCGCGTTTCTGTTGCACCAACGCGGAGAGGTCCTGCCGGACGAAAAAGCGCGTACCCTCCCAGGTGAGGGGCTTCTTCCCCGCAGCCTGGAGGATGAGTTGACGGTCGGGCCAGCGGAGTAGGCAGATGAAGATGGCCCTCGGTGGCAGGCCGGGGTCTGGACGTGGCCGAGGCGCCCGGTGTGCCCTGTCCACCTCTGGTGGTTTCTCGCCTTCCTTCAGGTCCAGGATGTAACACAGGATTTTGCCACAAAAGCGTCCATGTCACCAATCTCAGCTCCTCTTTTACATTGATCAGGCGAATGTTATTTCTTTTACTCCTGCTGATTAAGTCATCAACCTGCGTGTGCAGGGTTTCGATTTTGCATTTTATCCATTTTCGGACTCACTGTGTTGTTTTTGTCCTCCAGTGCGCGGATGCGCTTTTCCGCATTATAAACTCTGTTCACGGTTGCCTTAGTTTCTTTAGTGAGTGAGTGGATGGACTTCTGCACGTTTTCAAACTTGTTTTCAAGCTGCTCAAAACCTCTGAGCGATGTCGGACTTAATCGATAGTGTTTCACGGAGTAAAAGTTTAGCCCAAGCGTGTATCTCCAGCCTCCAGCAGGTGAGTCATTTCCTCATTCATGGCGTGATTGCTTCGTCTTTTTCTTTCTGCTTACCTGTGTTGTGTTATGTTATGTTATGTTATGTTGTTAAAAGAGGGCAAGAGAGGAAATTAAAACAGAAGTGGATTTATAGTTAGAAAGAGTGCTAAAAAAGAGAGATTTTTTTTTTTTTTTGGAAAAAATCCATAGATAAGACGCACCGTTATATAAGCCGCAGGGGGCAAAAAAGGCCAAAAAACGGGAAAAAAGCCGCGGCTTATAGTCCGGAATTTACGGTACTGTGTGCGCACAGGACTCTGTGTGCCCGGGGACTACAGATGCAAATGAGCTCTTAGGTATCTCTGGTGCAACATGTTTATTGTGTACTGTCCCTGCTCAAATACACAATAAAGATAAGAAAAGGGGGGAAGACGGATGAAAAAAAAGCCAAATTAGAGACTGCTGCATATTTGTCAGGTGGTATTTCACAGTTTGTTGAAATATGTAATGAAGGGTTGCCATTGCAAATTCAAACGTTTGTTAGATCCTCTTAAGTGCAAATGTGATGTTTTTCCACCAAGTCTTAAGAAATACACAACATCTTTTAGCCAGACAGAAAAAGAAGGTGTAGCAGGAGACTTCCACGCCAGCAGTCTCCTCTGTGCTATAGCAGAGCAGGAGACTAGCAGAGCAGTAAATACGATGCAATGAGGAATTTCAAAAAGTAGCCAGAAGTGGACACGGCTGCAGCGTCAGTGAATTAGGAGCTTATTGTGGGTGCAGCAGAGCAGTCATATCTAATGTTTGTACTCCACTAGTCATAGTTATGATGTCATAGTTATGATGTTAGGAAAAAGTCACTCCTCTATGAAACTTCTGTTTAATGGCAAAACAAAACTCCCTCCGCTGATTTTGTATCTCTGCTTCTTTCCACAGTATCTTTACATTGTATACGCCTGCCTGGGAACCTTGGTGTTCTCCATTGTAAGTACACTCTAAATTGTGCAAGGGAAACGCTGTCCCCCGACCAGGGGCGGACTGGGATCATAATTCAGGCCGGGCATTAGATACCAAGCAGGCCAGGCCGATGCGTGCCGGCGACCAAAGGTTTGAAGCCAGATTTGGGCCGTTTCAAGCCCAATTTGGGCCGTTTGAAGCCCAATTTGGGCCGTTTGAAGCCCAATTTGGGCCGAGTCCAATTTTACAATGAGATGCACCCAATTTAACCCTGAATAAAGTAATAAAACCACTAGTAAACCAGTAGGCGGCGCCTGGCCTGCTGTTCAATGAGTGGCCTGACTGAAAAAGAGAGAAACTCCAATGTCCCCGTGGCCTTTGGTTTCAATGACGCAGCACCTAGCAGCAGTGGGCTAAATGTTCACAGCCACCTCTCTGCACGCCTTTGGCATTAATGGCAAATGTTGTGACCCGACCCGTCCGCCGGCGGAACGAAGCGCCAGCGCACATGGAGCCCAGCAGGGCTGTAGGCGGCGAGTTGCGGCTTGTTTGCCGCTGGCGAATTTGGACGTCATCAATCATGTTGTGCTCGTTATATGGATTAAATTAAGCTGGGTAAAATAAAATATTAATAATCAGAAAATTATTAATATTTTATAAAATGATTAATTATCAAATATTTAATCCTTAATAAGGATTAACCTATGGGCACCACCTGTTCATCAACAGGCCAGCTTAATCAATCACAGCTAGTCTCTTTCTGAAGTAGTGCAGTCTTTTAAATCCTTAAACAGTGATTTACCACAATTGTACCAAAATCACACTGAAACAGTTGAATTCAATTAAAAGTTGACACTATTATATGTAAAATAAAAGAGGGATATTGACATTACAATCAACAAGTTTCTTCTATAACTAAGTTACATTCAAAATCATTGACCTATAGGAGGGAAAATGTGAGGGAAGGTATGACCTCTGCATACGAGTGTAGGGTTACCGGGTGGTCACTAGATGGCGCCAGAGCGCTGGGTGCGTGTGTATATATGGATAGAGCTGGCTCACCGACTTGTCACGAAATGGCGGACACGTTAGCTTCCGCCTATCATAACGATTCTCATAACTGACGCGCGCACGCACACACACAGTCATCCGAGTAAAACGTTGCCAATTTACGTGTCTGCAAGCCACGGATACAATCGCAATGTAAATTTGAAACAAAATGGCAGATTTGAAAAACGAACAACTAACAAACTTTGGTTATGTTTAGGCAAGTAAAACAACTTGGTTAGGAGGATCTTGGTTTGGGTTAGGGGAGGTATGTCCAAAGTCCGGCCCTGCGGCCAATTGCGGCCAATTGCGACCGATTTTAAGTGGCCCTCGGCTTGTCTCTTAAAATATACTATACTGTATGTGGTCGAGCAAGTTCAATGTGCATTTTTTCCGTTCACCTAACGATGACAGCACTACCATACAATTTGTACAAGCACCAAGTAGGAACAGCACAGGCAGAACTCATGTTTTCAGATGGTAAACAAAATCCTTAGGGTACAATTGTATGTGATTTTTTGATTTTATATTTTTATAACCCATATGATGCAAGAAGAAGATGGCCCCCTGGCATTATCTAACCTGGCCCCATTCAAAAAAAGTTTGGACACATCGGGGTTAGGGTCCACCCCGACCACAACGCCCTTACTGGCCACTGTGCTTTTTCAATATTTAATAATATTTCAATAGCAGACTATTAGGCCCCTTAGAATGATGCATAATTAATAAATATCTTTATTAATAGTATTTTCTTTACTATTATTGTACTCCTGTGTGCCTTTATGTTTCTATACACCTGAACTGATCTGGTCTCTCTTTCTGCCTCTCCACGCATCTCTCTTTGTCTGTCTCTCCACGCGTCTCTCTTTGTCTCTCCACACATCTCTTTCTGTCTGTCTCTCCATGCATCTCTTTCTGTCTGTCTCTCCATGCATCTCTTTCTGTCTGTCTCTCCACGCGTCTCTCTTTGTCTCTCCACACATCTCTTTCTGTCTGTCTCTCCACGCGTCTCTCTTTGTCTCTCCACACATCTCTCTTTCTGTCTGTCTCTCTACGCGTCTCTCTTTCTGTCTGTCTCTCCACGCATCTCTCTTTCTGTTTGTCTCTCCACACATCTCTCTTTCTGTCTGTCTCTCCACACATCTCTCTTTCTGTCTGTCTCTCCACGCATCTCTCTTTCTGTCTGTCTCTCCACGCATCTCTCTTTCTGTCGGTCTCTCCACACATCTCTCTTTCTGTCTGTCTCTCCACGCATCTCTCTTTCTGTCTGTCTCTCCACGCATCTCTCTTTCTGTCGGTCTCTCCACACATCTCTCTTTCTGTCTGTCTGTCTCTCCACGTGTCTCTTTCGGTCTCTGTCTCTCCACGCATCTCCGTTTTGTCTGTCTCTCTGTGCATCTTTCCTTCTGTCTCTGTCTCTCCGCGCGTCTCTTTCTGTCTCTGTCTCTGTCTCTGTGTCAGTACCTGGTGTTTGATACCCAGCTCATCCTGGGCGGGAAACACAAGAAGTATGCCATCTCTCCAGAGGAGTACGTGTTCGCCGCCCTCAACCTCTACCTGGACATCGTCATGCTGTTCCTCCTGCTGCTGAGGCTCATTGGCCTCTGCCGCTGACCTTGAAAGCTTTGAAAGCTTTGAAAAGTTTGTGAATTTGGGAGAAAATAGAAAAGGAAATAGACACGGGTCATTGAAAGTGCTTGAATTTATATATTTTGTGCAAGTAGGTTATAGAAATTGCAGTTTCTTGTTTTTTGTTTTTTAAATGAAAGTGATAATCTCAAAGATTTTCATGTAAATAAATGTATGTTATGTCAGTATCTATCACAACTGCGTTAACACAAAGGTGATTGAGCCTACGTCCCATTGATGGAAGCCTTTGCATTTTGAGTATTGCAGCATTTATGAACTGGGTGTCTGTCTGTGTGCTGTTTGGATCTCACCTGCAATTACTGCTCATCGCCAGAGTTGTCGCCACTGTGCCGAAACTGAAACCTTTGAGATGATCACTTTAACGTTAATAAAATAGGACAGGCTATGTTCTGTTGTCTGCATGTCTCTCCCACCGTCTGTGTGTCCTTGTTTCAGGCGCCACCTGCCCTGAGAGAGTGTAACGGTCACGTGCGTCGTGCACGTGTGATTGAAGTTGAACGATGCAGGTTAAACAGCGGCATAGCAGTAGCAGTAATTAACCTTCATCCATGTCTCAAACTATGCAATGTTGGGTCCTTGTATTCGAGGGAATTGGGCCCGGAAATTGCATCGTTCTTTTTTTTGTATGTCTAGATTCATATTTTAATAGAGAGTCACACCCCTCTTTCTCTGTGTACTGTCCTGCTTCCCCTATGACACCCACTTATGAAAAGATAGTGGCACGCCCTCATTACGGTACTCACTGTCTCAGGGCATCTGACACGTGACCAAGATCTCTCCAAATAGGGTGGAATCATCACATCTTTGGTTAAATGTCCTGTATCTATAATTGCTGCATGCGTACTGTATGTAACAGAATCAGATGGGATGGATCTGAGAGGGAGAGACTCACCCCCTCCATCAGACGAGATGTCTGCTGTCACCCATGTGACCATATGTCTGCATTATTTGTCTGTCCAGCACGTCTTTGTCCTTCTGCATGTCCTTGTGCGTCAGCCAATTCAGCCTTGCTCTGTTGGACACAGGTCTAATCCCTGGCACAGCGAGGGGCCAGCCTTGTCACAGTATGGATGATATGATCACAAGATCCAGTTTTGTCATTTTGTTCAGTGGTTTAAATTAAACCTTACAATGCTTTTGGGATACCGGGAAGGCGGGAAGCACATTATTCCAATGACTTTTGAGCAAGCAGCACTTCCATCAAATTCAGGTGGGTTTCTAGGTAACTTTTAGGGCTGTGCAATAAGATCGATACGGCAATATATCGCAATACTTTTTTCCGCAATACTGTATCGATATTTCAGAAAAATTTTCTGCACAGCCGTGTGTTCAGTGACGCAATAAGAATACATTTTATTTCAGTGCGTTCAGTAACACACTCAACACTCAGTAGTTTTGACTAAATTTGTCCACTAAGTTATCAATATAAAGTGATGTACATATTATTAAACTACCTGGGTGGTGCACAGCGGGTTGTATTGCAATATATTGCCATATATCGCAATATGTATTGTACCGCAATGTATCGTGATACAATCGTATCGTGATACGTATCGTATCGTGAGGTCCTTGCCAATACCCAGCCCTAGTAACTTTGAATGGAAAGAAATATTTACTATTTTTTCTGTGGTAAAATGATTCAGTAACTTGATGCTGCTTTGTGGAACACCCAGTGCCTGAATTGAACAAAAAATCTGCCAATACCCTAATACAGCAGTCTGAGGTTCTCCGTTTTTGTTTATTTGATTGGATACCCATTCTTTTTGACTAAAAGAGCAAATATGCTCCACATTGTTTCTATGCTGATGCTTTGGATAATTCTGGTGTTAAACATCTGTTTCAGTGATAAATAATTGTCACATCGGTGTTTTCATGGGTTCTTCTCTGCATGATGTGTGCTGATGCTTTGGTTATTTCTGGTATAAGTCGATGCCAGCTGTAAATGTTGTTGCAATTCCTTTTCTATATGGTTCTTGTACCTTTAAGCACCAAGATGACTGCATTTTCTCTTCTTTTCCTATTTGCATAATTGTGGAATTCTGATTGGATGGCCATCCAATGATGTCATCTTGCTGATTGTCTACATAAGGGCTGTCTTAGATTCACATGTCCTCTTACTCCCTGATGAAGGCTCCTGCGTGAGCAGAAACATGTTGGTGTGTTTTTTAATCTATAGCCATGTTTAAAATAAAGGCTTTTTAACATTTTCTACTCAAAAGACCGGTGTTGCTGTGGGATTTTTTTTTTAAAGGTTTGCTCGCTTCCACTCTCCACAAAAGGATATTTCTTGCGGGAGACAAACTTTACTTTTCTATCAATTACCCTAATTCAGCAGTTGCACGACATGAACATTGCATCATGGGTCTTGGACATATTAAATATTTATATTTATACACATATCTTGGTAATATATCCCACTTCAAATGTATTTTATATATTTATTTATTATATATGCATTTTATTAGCTACATACAAATATAATATTGCATGTAGGAGCCATTTTATGGTTTTCTGCATGATACTAATTGGTCACCCCTGGTTCCTTTGAGTCACAGGGTTATTTAGGCAAGTAGAATGCAATCAACAAGTGTGTTGCTAGACGCAGAGCAATGCAGATTTTGACCGCCACGGTTTGTCGTTTGTGTAATACTTATGTTTGGATATCGTACCATATCGATCACAGACCCCTGAATTGAATCAATATATCGTGGCAGATTAGAATCTATATAATATTGTATCGTGATGAAACTATCGCTGATGTAATGAAGGTGGCGTTGAGGTCTTGGAAAAAGTCTTAAAGAAGGTATTGAATTTAACTTGAGGATTCCTGCATTTACACCCTGCTGTGAATATACACCGACACTGAATGCTAAGTGACTCTTTCTCCTCCCTCAGGCTCCATTTTGACTCCCCTCCAGAACCGTAAGCACTTTGATGAGCTGGAGGCCAGCAAGGTGGTCAGGGACATCGCACAAGCCCTCCACTTCCTACACACTAAAGGTAGGTCAAAGGTCGCCGACCAAAACATAACAGACTTCTCCTCTCTTCTTCTCCTGGTGAAGCTCCCCCTGTCAGGTGGAAAAGAAGCGACTTGCGCATGTGTCGGAGGAAGCATGGTGCTAGTCTCGGCTCTCCCCATGATTGACAGAGGGTGGAGCAGCAGGGGGGAAATTGGCCAAGTACAATTGGGGAGAAAATGAGGGAGGGGGGTGGGGGCGAGTAAATGTGACAGTAGGCCATATCACCCAGCCCTAATATGAGTGTACTTGGGGAACAGTCCCCAGACTCTTGTGTGTGTACGTGTGTGTGTGTGTGTGGGTGTGTGTGGGAGGGAACAGTCCCCAGACTCTTGTGTGTGTACATTAGGGGTGAACCGATCACGTTTTTTGCCACCGATTGCCGATCGCCGATATATAAACTCCTCAAAGAAAGTTTGGAAACGTTATTTTAGGTTGATTATTTCTCCCCTTTAATAATACCAATTGGCATTGTATTTTATATCGTTGGAAAGCCTGATTAGTGATAGGGCTTTTTTAAATTATTATTATTATTATTTTTTTAATATAAAAAAAATTGCCGATCGCCGATCGCATATTTGAGGTCAAAATCGGCCGATACAGATTGCTTGCCGATCGATCGGTGCACCCCTAGTGTACATGTGTGTGTGTGTGTGAGTGTGTGTGTGTGGGAACAGTCCCCAGACTCTTGTGTGTGTACATGTGTGTTTTCAGTCTTGGCCGTCTCTCCTCAGTGTGGCTCAGCGGAGTACATGGCTCCAGAGGTAGTGGAGGTGTTCACAGACGAGGCCTCCTTCTACGACGAGTGCTGTGACCTCTGGAGCCTGGGGGTCATCCTGTACATCCTGCTGAGCGGCAGCCCCCCATTCACAGGCCACCGTGGCAGCGATTGTGGCTGGGAGAGAGGAGAGACCTGCCGAACCTGCCAGGTACGCTTCATCCCCAGCTCTCCTCTCCTCTCCTCTCCTCCATCCCTCCTCATCTGACACATCTATAAGTATTCCCTTCCTACAGACTGTAACAGTGCTGTAACACTGCTTACACTGTGTGGCAACGGATGGCTATGGAGCCTGATTTTGAGCGTCTGACTCTAGCCGGCTGACCGTGTTTACATTTTAAAAACTGCGACAGTTCACACAACTTTAAATGAGAATTTCTAACTGCTGAACTCCTGTGTAGTTTGCTCTAGAGACAAAGAGCTGGAGCACTAAGGAGACACCTTATCCTTTGCTGCTGCTTGAATGAGATTTGTCCAGGAGTCATTAGCGTTCCCAGAGTTTAACACATGGACTTCATAGTTTGGGAGTAGCTCCCTGTTTAGTTTTAAGAATTTTATATATAGATTGCATATATTTATCATTCTCCTAAGTACTAATACAACTCATGCTGAATCCAATACAGCATAAACCCCTCTTTATGCCAACAGTTTATACTCCGTATCCTATTGATGCATATCATAAACACAGGGCATTACAGTTATGCAGCTGTTGCAGCCTTAATGCAATATCTTCCTTATTTTATAATTTTATTTGTGTTGTACCAACTGTGAATTGATTTCTGTTTAAATATTAAATTGCTAGTTCCTGAATTTTGTAAGAGCATTGCTTCTCAGCCACCTGATGAGGCAAGGGCTAGTCTTAATTTTTTATTTTTTAGGCAGTCTAGCCTGTATGTGATTAGATTTCAATGCAAGCTACCTGTAGCACCAATGTACTTTGAATTAAGTCACTTATTTAGTTTACCCGAAAGCTAGATTATTTAAATATGAAGCATCACTTTGGTTGAAAACTGTGAATTCAACACCTGCTATTTATAAACCAACTTTACCTCAGATTCCTCAATTGAACCACGGCGTTGCATGTTTTGTACAGATGCAAAATCATTAAACCAGCCACAAAAGATTTGCTTGCTTTCTTAAAAATAAGTCTTATTGATCAGTCTTGTCAGTCTGAATGATTTTGAAATGTGACAATTAGACTTGTTGTTTGTAGGTTGTATTTGGTATAAAATGTTGCTTTTATTATTATTGCCATATAGTTTACATTACATCTACTGGGATAGATTTTTTTAACCAGTGTATGTAATGGGTTGTGTTGGTTCGGTTGCATCTACTTGTTAATTCCACCAGCTGGTTGATTTTCCCTCCTGATTGCCTGATTGGCTGTGTGAGTGGGTTCCAGGTGTGTTGTGTGAGTGCTAAATATTGGGTCAGGTGCCAGCGGGTGATTGGTCGGTGTTGGGGAGGCCCAGCCTTTAAAAGAGAGCAATAAGCAGACACAGGTGCGTTCAGGGAAGTATCCCATCCTCCTCTACTCACAACCAGCCACATTTCTGTTGGAGCTGCAGGAGCAGGCTGCCGTTTAAGGTAAGATGCTGTTTTTTGGTTTTCTCTTTTGGTAAGCTTTCAATTCCTATTGAGTATTTTTGGCACAGGCCTACTCTGAAGCCAACCCTCCAACTCAAGCAGCTCAGCTTCATCTTATTTGTTATTTAGAACTCAGAATTCTTGTCCACAATCTGAATTCTGAGTTCTAAATAAGATGAAGCAGATGCATGAGTTGGAGCATTAGCTTTACTAACTAGGAAGTTAAAGCCTACCTAAGGACGAAAACTGGAAGAAGACAGCATCTTCACTTAAACAGAAATGGCGGCCTACTCCTAAAGCTCCAACATAATGGCTGGTTGGGGGGGAAGAGGAGGATGGGATATGGCTTCTAGCCCACCCCCCGGGGGGGGGTGGGGTCCTCTGCACGGAGGGGCCCTGCTGTTGCAATGTGATGTAACTATTGCATGCACACACCTTTATTTCATTGGCCACCATCATATATGAACAACACATTGTCCACAAGAATAAAAAGGCTGAGCTGGAGGTTGGTATGGTTTGGTTATTGATCGGTTATCCCCCGAGGGGAAACATGTTTTGCCACCAGAGCGAATACAATTAACACAAACAAATAACAAAAACATACAAAACAAGGTTACACACACAAATGACAAAGTAAGAAGCCTCATGAACAGAACTAACAGTGCTCGTTAAAGAATTTAACCGCAGCAGGCACAAAGGACTTTCTATAACGCTCAGTAGAGCAAGGAGGCATACGAAGTCTGTTGCTAAACGAACTTCGCAGAGCGTGGAATATATTATAGAGGGGTCTACACAAGAGAGAATGGAATTTAGTTTAGTCCTTATTCGCCTGGCAATAATAGTCTCCAGGGAGTCAAGAGGAAGGCCAACCACTGATCCAGCCTTCTTGATGGTTTTATTTATCCTGCTTTTGTCAGTAGCCGTGATGCTGCCCCCCCCCAGCAGAGCACAGCATAAAAGACGACACTAGCAAGAATACAGATAAGGACAAAGTGGTTGAAGGTTGAACCCATTGAAAGAATGAGCCTGTTAAGTGTTGATTTAGTGGTTATGTCTATTTGTTCATTTCACCAGCTGTGCCCTCCTGATTGGCTGTGTGAGTAGGTCCAGGTGTGTTGTGTGATTGCTTGATGAGGTTTGTAAAGGGTTGGACTTCTAGACCCTTTTCACAGCAGTTGTTTTGAGGTGGTAAAGCATGTGCAATCAAGAGCTGTGCCAGGCACGGTGAAAAGGGCCTATTTCTGAGATGGAGCTTGAACATGAAAGCGAATGAGCCAATAAGGTGGTAAAGACGCTGCGTGAGACCCCATTGAGGTTTTGCTGGCTCCTGTGTTACTTACCTGCACATTCACATTTGTGAATCTCAACAAATACACTTTGTCCTTATCTGTGTACACTTACCTGGTAACTGATTGTATTATTGAATGTAGTCCCGGTTTGACTATTTATATGCCATTGGCCTGCACCGCTGTATAATGTGTTATTGAAAAATTGAAAATAAAATATATAAAAAATTTAAATATCTCTTAGATAATAAAGACAAATATTAGATATACTAGACAGACAAACGAGATATTAGAGATATACGATAGAGATACACAGTAGCTATTAGAGATAGAGATACTAACACCCGTGAGAACAGAGGGAAAACTACTAGGGAACAGAGGCTCCAGAGAATCAATCATATATCAACAAGTAACACTAACAAATAAATACAAACTTGAAGAGAAAGTAAAACTCAACACATAGTTTATTGGCATCACACATCAAACTTTTTTTCTTTCATATAAAGAGGGAATGTATCAAGTATAGACTATGAAAGTGCAAATAGCATTTCAAGGATTAGTTGTTTTACAATAGAAAATCTCAATGCATTACAAAATATGTTTGCCATTTAAAAATAAATCACCTTGACATTGGAAGTGAAATACAAATGAAAATCCAAATCCCATTTAGATTTGTACCCATTTCATGCACAGCATACTGTTACAGAAAAAGGACAAAATGTGTTAACTCCTCTGCTTAACCCATGTCCAACAAAGTTAGCTCCACTAACCATATGGCACTCACAGTTTCACAACTTCAAGACACATTTCAAAGCAATCAATACATTTAGATTTCAGTGGCTCTCTCAGTCGGCTAGAATATAAAGGTAACTGAGTAAAGAACAGTCAGACATAAGTCTGGAAAAGAAAATCTATAAGTGAGACGTAATTTCTAAAATACCAACCTTACTTATTATACTCCACACACTTTGTAGACAATCAATACATTTGAACTCAAATGGGTTATCCATTGTCAAGGACTGTTTTTTTTTTTTTTTTTTCAAATAAATACCAACTTTATGTTGTGAGTGTCTTCCATTTAGTGTCTTCAGCTATGATACATGGAACACATACAATAAGTCAACTCAGTCAATACAATGTTTTTAGTTTCCAAACCACAGACAAACCAACTGTATCAAAAAGAGCAAAGCCAAGAAGCTCTACTGCACAAAATGAGAGATAAATAAAACGTGTGTGTGTTTCTGTTTCTGTGTGTGTGTGAGATCCATGAACACATTACAACCCCACCCCCACACAAAATCTAACAATGTCATAATGTGACCATAAAAGGGAGGCTACAAATATTTAGATGAAGAAAAAAAAGAAAAAGAACTTGATGTGAGAAAAATAATTTTAAAGTAACAGGTGTTTTAGTTTGTATACACAGTTATTAATTACTGTGTAATAATCAAAAGAAAGACAAATAAATAGCTGTGATTGACATAAAGGCACTATAATAGATTGTGTAGAGAACTGTTTCAAAACACATGGACTCCCCATGTTTTTGAGACATTCATTTCCCCCCCCCCCCCCCCCCCGTGTTACATTGCAGCCCCGGAGCTTTACAAAGGCTTAGCCTAAATGACAGTTTCAAAGAAGCCAGTGACAAATGACAGTGACTTGGGCTTGATTAATTCACAGGACTGAATGTGATCGCCTGATTATCTTGTCTACTGGCCTTTCTCCTGCATTATATCAACAGCAGCTCACTGCCTATTTAGTCTGTCTTACCACTTGGATATGCTCCACATTCAGCCACAGTACTACAACATTCATTTAAGACAGGCTACAATGGAATTCAGAGGATGCTGTTACAAATGGTGTTAATTGAATGATATTCTGCAGCTGCATTGGGACGGCAGCATTTGTTGTTTTAAGACACTTCTCCATGAAAGTGTCTCAGTATTGAGGCCTCGAGATGAATAACCAGCGAAAAACATTTGGACTTGACAACGGTTATTGTCAACTCCATTTTCAAATGTTTTTCACTAGCTAGCACACTTTCTAGGGGTGCACCGATCGATCGGCAAGCAATCTGTATCGGCCGATTTTGACCTCAAATATGCGATCGGCTGATTGCCGATATTTCGGCTGATTGCCAATATTTTTTTATATTATTATTATTATTATTATTTTTTAATAAAAAAAAAGCCCTATCACTAATCAGGCTTTCCAACGATATAAAATACAATGCCAATTGGTATTATTAAAGGGGAGAAATAATCGACCGAAATAACGTTTCAAACTTTTTGAGGAGTTTATATATCGGTGATCGGTCGATGATCGGTTGGGCAGATATTTCCCATAGGCGATCGGCAATCGGCGGCAAAAAACGTGATCGGTGCACCCCTAATACTTTCTTTTGAAAAATGAATTCGACATTCGAGTGTGAATGTTGCACACAGTCCCCCCATGGTCTTTGCAAAAATAACTAAAGATTTACACAACACAGCTTTTAGATTAGTGTGATTTGGAAAATATCACTCAGCTGAAATGTCAAAGAACATATGGCTCTCTTACGGAGTCCTTCACATTGAATTTGAGCTGGGTCAATGAGATTGTAGCAAGAAGAATCCACTTGGTGATAGCAAATTGTGCTTTTGCTAGTCAGTGTTTTGGCACCTATATAAAGTAGGCAGATATGGAGAGGAGTGAGACAAGTATTTCTCAGACTGACTCTACAAACCTTACATTGGAACAAAATATCACTCTGCTCAATATGTACAGTTGAAAAACCTCCAATCCAAAACACATACAGTAGGCTTTTACTCCAGTTGAAAAAAAAAAAAAAAAAGTATATGGTATATGCCTGCATATGTTCTAGGCTAAATCCTCTATATTTATAATTTTTTTATCTCTTCTATAACAGATTTCAGAAAAAAGCAACTTGCACACAATCCATTTTAGGAAATATATTAGTGCTTTTCTATCCAGGAATGAAATCGATCGCCTAGCCATCTGTCGCAAGGAGGAGGGGTGGGGGAGTTGGGATTGCAACAATATCGGCTAAAGCCCCACACGCACAGGGAGCGCCAGATCCCAGCATTTGGAAGTCCACCCATTGTTTTAAACGACCAAACACGCACCAAGAGCGTTCTGACGCGCGTCAAACTGCCTTGACGCCCGTACTCCCAACCTGTTTCCATTTTCGAGCGTCAAATGAGGTTCCAGCAGCGACCAAAGCCTCTGAGCTCCTCCCCCTCCCTCTCTGCCACTTCCATCCCCGTCTCTGTCTCGTAGTGCTCCTCAAAATCTCACGGCAGTTTAAATACAGCAGGCATTAATACGCTACACTAGCAAGACTACAACGTGAGAATAATGTTCTCAACACATCGGCTAGCAAAACATAGCCGATCCCTGGATGTCATGATGAGATGAGATTAGAATAAGTTTGGACAGAATTGCATCATTTCCCCCCACAGCGCTGCCTTTTCTCTCCCCCTCTGCACGGCAGACCGACAGACAGGTAGGATGATCCAACAGCCTCTATCTCAAGCTTGCCCAGAATGACGTGCTGAACAAAAGGCTGTATTTCCAGCTGCAAAGTCGATCTCTGAGAGGAATACTAGAGGAATAAATGCATTCGAAACATATTGATCCAGAGGAGAGAATTGTAGCCTATTTTGTAGCCTACCTTTCCTCTGCAGTAGCCAGGCAGCAGCACTGTGCTCCAAACCGCGCCGGAGCTTCTCCCCATGTTTAGAAAGTGATTAAGCAGTTTATTGAGTCATGTCTAGCAGGGTCACTGCGGTGGATAGTCGGACCTGATTCTACGTTTATAATCCGCAGTTCAGGATTATAAGGGGCTCAAAACTACGGTATAACAGAGACGGGGATGGAAGTGGCAGAGAGGGATTTTACATCTAGTTAGTTTTGTTTACACATGACCTTTGCTCTACGGGGCTTAGTTTCCGAGATATACGCGAAAAACCGTTTTTTCTGATTTCTCACCATGTCAACAACGCCTGATATCTCGGGAACGGAAGGAGGTACAGCCACGGGACTAACGCCATTCGAAAGCCCTTAAAATTCTACGTCTAATAGAATGTGTGGTGAAGTCCGGACATCAACTTTAGGGGGCGCTATTAGCAAGAATGTGCAAAAAACAATCTTTTCTTTGGCCGTTTTTTGGCCATATCTCCGGAACGGAAGCACGTACAGACACGGGACCAACGCCATTCGAAAGCCCTTCAAATTCTACGTCTAATATAATGTGTGGTGAAGTCCCAACATCAACTTTAGGGGGCGCTATTTGCCAAAAACGAAATCGTCCCTAAACGTTTTTTGGCCGTATCTTTTGAACGGAAGCACGTACAGACACGGGACTAACGCCATTCGAAAGCCCTTCAAATTTTACGTCTAATAGGATGTGTGGTGAAGTCCGGACATCAACAATAGGGGGCGCGATTTGCTAAAAACTGTTAAATCGAATTTTATCAAACTTGACCAACTACCGCGGCCGATTTCGACCATTTCCGCTGCTCCAATAAATTTCTAATTAGTACCATTCGATTCCTCGTCAAATTCTACATAAGAATAAGTTGTTTTAAGTCCTTAAATCATTAATGTAATAACTAACTTTTCTTACTTTCGGAATAGTATAAATAGCACACTGGCGTTTTCTGTCATTAGGTTGCTGGCTTCTCATCAGACAACACCACGATCGTTTTGCTCTCTGTTTTTGACCATTGCTGTTGCTCTGTTGTTGTCCCACATACCCTGTCACCCCTGCCATACCCTGTAACCCCTGCCATACCCTGTAACCCCTGTCAGTCCCCTGTTTGCGTCCCGTTTGTTGTTTGTACATCGTTTTTGTCACAGTTTGTCCTTGTTTGTTCTGTGTTTTGTGTTCATTGTTTTGTGTTCATTGTTTGATTGTTGTTAACGGCTGTTAACAGCATGTCACTGAGGGAGGTGGGTGAGGAGAACACCTTGGCACTGCTGGAGCCCTATGCCAGGGCTCCCAGTGTCGAGGTGTTCCTGGCTGACGAAGACGTCAGGGTTTGTGTGCACGGCACAACACTGGATGCAGGGGAGGTAGCCAGGCTCGTGGTTGCTCCCGACATAGACGGGGTGGTCATTGAGGTGAGCCACCTCAGTGCTATTGTCGGGGGCATCCACGAGCTGATGCTGCCTGAAGAGCCCTTTGTCAGGCCACAGTGGGCTTTACTCAAGAAGCACCTGGTGCTGTCTGACTACTCGGCTGCAGTAGTGGACAGCCTGAAACATGTCCAAGGGTTTTGGCTGGGCAAGATCGATGGGGGCTATTCCCTCACCCTCACCCTTCTCCCCCAGGAGAAAAAGCATGCCTGTCAAGATTTTGCAAACAACGCAGTGGCTGCCAGGGTCACTGCAGTGTATATTGGGAAGGTGGTGGAAGCCTTCAAGGCAAAGCTACGAGGGCTATCCTTAAGGGCATTAGGCCGCCCGACCTTCATGAAGGCGAACCTAAATAACCTGTCAAAACTGAGGGTGTTGCCCCAAGACCAACGCGTGGTCTTGGGGTTATTTGACCAGGTCATACAGGAGGCTGGCCTGGACCCAGAGCACAGGCTGCTCGTTACCATTAACCAGTTTGGCCAACAGCGCCCTGGTGCACTGGACGTTGGCCAGCTGGTCAATGTGGACCTGGTGGTTCGCGCCAGTGTCCACGTGGCCGCGAACATCACAATGGACAGGGGCCAGAACCTCCTGTGGTCACGGGGTGGGCTGGCCAGCGTGGTCGGGCGCGGTACGTTTTGGTCAGTGTGGTCGCTGCATGAAGCAGCCAACTTCCAAAGCGACCTCAGCCACCGGCCTGTGGACATCTCACAGGATGTCCGTTCTCTGGCAAATGGAGGGAGGATTAATTTCTTCCAATTCTATGCAGAGACGGCCCACGGCCACTTGGTCCCCGCGTACAGGCACCCTGTGAGTGGTGCGATTGTTGCCTGTGGGTTGCTACACCCAGACCGTCTCAAGGCAATGACGCACAGGGCCCAGGTGTACATGAACCATGCAGAGGGGCTTCTATTGAAGACCGGCGTCGAGGTGAAGGCTCGGGTGGAGCTGGTGGTCCTTTTTGAGGGTGCTGTGGTCCCCCCCATCATGGACCCAGCAGTTCTGTTTAACACGGCCAACCTCAGGCAGATGCTTGAGGCCCGCCCGCTGCTCCTGCCCTTTACCGACCTCCGTGGGCAGGGTCTCCATACGGTCGTGCATGCCGTATTGACCCTGCTCACGGAGAGGCTGCGGAGGCTATTTGGTAGCAATGGCCACATGGGGGGCTACTACGCGGCCTGGCAGGCCTTCCAGGCAGAGCTGGCGTTGGAGGAGATAGTGTATGGGTGTCCAGTCTCGCACACAGACGCCCACTACTCTGCGAGCCTGGGCACCAGCACCAGCTCGTACAGGAGCCTGACCTATGAACGGCAGTTCATAGGGCTGGCTCCCTCCTCCAGCGCCAGCTGTGACCTCTCTCCACCTCCCCTGGAGAACTGGGTGGTCGATCCTAAAACCAAACAGGGAATCAGGACCCTGTTTGGTTTTTCGGACCACCTGGAGGCGCTGCCAGGGGTTGTGGGGGCCCAAATGGTGATCACTGCCCTCAAAGATGTATATGACATCGCTCGGACAACCAGCCTGTCTAGCCTGCAGGGGAAGGAGGCCCCGGGTGTCCTGGTCGGGTCCCGGAAGTACAGAGACTTTGCCGAGAACCTGGTGGAGAAAGCCAGCTACTTCCACCGGCCCAAGGCCTTTGGCAGAGCTGTTGCCATCATGAGGGTGAGGGGCCTTGAGCCGGTGGAGTGTTTGTATGCCGGCTTGGTCCAGCTCGGCCTGCGGTACTTCCCAGAGATCAAGTACCGGGATTTGAGGGGGACCCGCAGACCGAGCTGGAACTACCTCCATTTCGTGGAGCTCCACCCCGCCAGTGTGGCGCCCTCGCCAGAGGCGACAGCTGGCGAGAGTCTGGCCGTCGTTTGTAATGAGATCGAGTGCTGGGGGCTGTCCTACTCCCAAAACCTGGAGCGCTACCGGGAGCATGGCATGCCCTGGTTGGCGGAGGTGAACCAGAGGCTCCCCGAGTGCCGGGACCCCCAAAAGAGGGTGAACCTCACAACCTATTGCTGTGCGATTGGAATGCTCATGAACGGCTCATACATTGAGTTCGCAAAATTAGAGGAGCTCACTCGCAAAATGCAATGGACGCCAAAGCAGCTGCAGGACAAGAAAGTCCTGTCCAGGTTCACCCTACACCTGCCAACCTGCAAAACGCCACTGTGGGGGCTCCACCCTTCCATCCCTTGGAAGGTGGTAGAAAAGAGGAAGGGGCTGCTGACGCAGAAGAAGGAGGAGGGGCCGGAGGAGGAGAGGGAGGACGCTGATGTCCAGGCAGTGGACCCCGGGCTGAGTTTGCCGCAGCAAAGCCTCAGCATCATGATGCCAGCCTCCACCAGCACCAGGTGGTCCAGTGAGGAGCTCTCGCTCATTCGACAGGAGGGGACACCTGACCAGGCGTACCAGATCTATGTCAAGGACTGCCAGTCCAGGAAGCTAGCCGTCCGCACCAAAAAGGCCTTCCGGAGCAAGCGCCAGCAGATGAAGGGCCAGTAAACTGAACCCTGTTTATTCTTTGTTTTTTGGAACCCTGCCTCAGTTTTATTTATTTTGTGGTAGAAGGCCTTGCTTTTCTTTTGTTTTATGGCCTGTTTATGATTTCTTTTTATGTGTTTCTATGTTCGGTGTTGTGTTGTGTATGTTGTGTATGTCTGTGTGGTTGTATGTTGTATGTCTGTGTCGTTGTGTTGTATGTCTGTGTCGTTGTATGTTATATGTACAAAAAACAAAAACCCGCGTGAGCGGAGCCAAAAAAAACATAAAAAAAAAAAAAACCTGCGTAAGCGGAGCCAAAAAAACAAAAAAACTACAAAAAAACAAAAAAAAATCCCTCCACATGGAATCTGCCTTGTCGTGGCGTGGAGGCTTGTGTGCCTCTGTGACACTTTCTATTCCTCAAAGGAATAGAAAGTGCCACAGAGGCCAGACCAAAGATTCCAACCATTTAAATTTTTTTTTTTTTTTTTTTTTTTTTTTTTTTAACCAAGTGTAAAAAGTCCTGAGGGGATGTGATAGGAGTGCGTTTCAGGTCATTTGGAGTCGACTGGTACTATCCTTGAAACCACTTTTTTTTTTACATAGGAAAAGTACTTGGGTTTTTTTTTTTTATAAAAAAAAATGTGTTTTTCCATAGCCATGTGACCACTCTACGAACTCGTAATTAGGTGGAAAAGCCCAAAAAAACAACTTTCAGCTCGATCCGAGCAAGGGAAATACTACTAACCAAAAAAAAAAAAAAAAAAAAAAAAATTATTTTGAAGGAGTTTTTGAAGGAGTTTTTTCATAGCCAAGTCACCACTCTAACGACTGGGAATATTACGGGGAACCCGAATAACTACTTTTTAGCTTGATCCGAGCAAGGGAAATTCTACTTCCTGTTTTGTTCATTTTATTTTATTTTGAAGGCAAAACCGGAAGTCATTTTTTTAGGGTGTGCTAACTTTGCTAGCCTATGCTAAGCTAATGTTAGCATGCTAAGCTAACCGGAAGTAGCCGCCATTATGCTAATTAGGCGACGCTGATTCCAACGCACCCAACCGGAGCTCTCTACGACGTTCCTAGCCCGAGTTACACCCACTTCCTGTTTTTTTTTGTTTTTTTTGGAAGGAATTTTTCTTTTCATAGCCATGTGACCACTCTAACGACTGGGAATATTACGGGGAACCCGAAAAACTACTTTTTAGCTTGATCCGAGCACCTTCCGTTTTTTTCATACCCATGTGACCATTCACTATGAAATTGGGCGAGAAATCTAAAAATCCAACCCCCGAGTCGATCCGAACAAGGGAAATGCAAAAAATGCATCGAAAATGCAAACAGGTTTGGAGTACGGGCGTCAAGGCAGTTTGACGCGCGTCAGAACGCTCTTGGTGCGTGTTCGGCCATTTAAAACAATGGGTGGGATCTGACGTCTGCGGCTTAACTGTGCTAAAGCAGAGTGTCTTCTTCTTCTATCTTTTCCAACCAGCTACCAACCTGTGACATGTTCTTCATTCCTGTATACATTCGTCCAGGTCCTACTGGAGGAATAGGTAGACTATCCATATTCCTCACTTCTACTTTGCCATCCAGATTGGTTTTTGGCCTTCCAAAACAAAACAAAAAGTTCCTTCCTGTCTCAACCAATCAGATCACACCAAGTGCACTTGGTCCTCCCACTCGGAGGAGCTGCTGCTGGGCAGCTGGTCGGACACCGAGTTGCACCGCACCACCGGAGTGTCGACTCGGACCTTGGCGCTTCCCCGCTCGGCGCGGTCGCCGCCCGTGTCGAGGGCGGCCATGTAGGGCAGCGTCATGGCGTCCAGCCCTACCAGATCTAACTGGGTGGGCCTCTGGGCGACGACCGACTCCTTCTCCTTCAGGAGGCCGGGTCTCTGAGGGCAGAAAGCCACCTCCTCCGCCGGCCCTTCCTGAGGCTTTGTGTTGTCAGCGGGGAGGACGAAGACCCCCGTCTTCTCCTCATCCTGCGGGCTGCCTCCTCCGGCCAGGGGGAGTGTGTCTACGTCCGTCTCCGTGTCGGTGGATGTGGAGGGCACCAGCGTGATGCCTTGAGGGTTCATGTCGTGGAACCAGGCCATGATGTTGCCCAGCAGGTTAGCGTTGGCGGCCGCCGCTGCCGAGGACGAGGACGGGTCGCGGCTGTCGCACGCGGTCCAGTCTGTGGTGTCGCTGGAGGACGAGAAGAGGCCCGTGGACGAGTTGCTGCCGCCACCCGGGGCCACCGGGATGGGCATGGAGCCGCCGTAGCTCCGCCGGTGACTCTCCGTGTGCCGAGACGCCACGGAGACACTGGCCGAGTACTGGCTGTTGATGTTGCCCAGCCTGGCCAGGTTATCTCCCAGCTCCAGCAGCTCGGAGCTGCTCAGCGAAGCTCTGGGGAGGACCTCCACGCCCGGAGCGCTCCGCTCCAGCCGGGAGGGCAGCGAGGTGCCGATGGCGCCGAGCGACGCTTCGTTGGCGAGGAACTGGTGGCTGGCCCCGCCCGCCATCGCCATCGAGTCCTGGAGTGACAGCTGGATGGCCAGGAGAATGTTAGGGTCATCATCATCTAAAGAACCAAGAGCCTGGAACAGGACAGAAAAAACTGTTTAGCATTTATGCAACCAGGTGAAAAACAATCAAAACATCTGGAAGACTGACCGCAAAGGCGAGACCCTTTTACTTGATTATCATAGTTGTCGTCGTCGTGCTTAGAATTGCACCAGTTTGACAACTATAGTGTCACTACTTTTTCAACCATTTTTTGTGAGGGAGGATGCCCATGGAAATATATATATATATATATGAAATAGGAAATGGCACTGAAAGAAACTAGGAAA
The DNA here is from genome assembly GCF_964638095.1 of Poromitra crassiceps. Taxonomy (NCBI): domain Eukaryota; kingdom Metazoa; phylum Chordata; class Actinopteri; order Beryciformes; family Melamphaidae; genus Poromitra; species Poromitra crassiceps. Next base: position 18,519,695 of record NC_139641.1, read on the forward strand.
GTACCTGTGCCCCCACACCTAATAAGAGGAATCCTGTCAAGTGAGAAATGAAATGCAGACGTTGCATAAAATAGGCACAGCTATGGCAACGTTTCACAGATGTTGCTCTTAAAAGCGGATTATCTGTAGTTTGCTGTAGCCCCAATCCCACTGTGTTTGGAACAATCAATTCAACCGTTTTTTTGTTGGCATGGTGCCCAAATAGCAGTACAAGGACATTGTTTTATAGATCTGTTAAAGAGAGAGAGAGAGTTATGAAAATCTTTCCCACCACAGCCTTCCTGAGCCACTTAGTGCTGCAAGGACTTTTACAAGTGAATTCTAATTGATTTCTGAGGTGCTTTTTGTTTGACCTTATCTGAAAAGTTTTCCGATGATGTAAAGAAACGCATGCTGGAGTGGAAACTTTGGAGACAACTCACCATCAGAGGACCTTGTCTGTGGCCATTCTGTCCATCTTTGTCAAAGAAAAGGAGAGAGAGGGGGGGGGGTAAGCCCACAGTCAAAACTCCATTGTCATATTAAACAGAAACTTTTACAGTTGCACTTGGATAGCAATTCAGCCGATTGCCAATCGCCACGTTTAGGGAAATCATCCTCCTTTCAGTGAACGCTGCAGAATGATCAAGTATCAGCCACCTGACACAGGGGATTTTCAATGTGCCATTCAGCATTTGCCCAGAAAATACACTCAATATCTTCACCATCTGAAATTGATTCAGTTATTTTCCTGCCATCCACTAATCCTTCTTGGCACCAAAAAACCTATTACACTAGCTTGCTGGAAAACTGCAAACTCGATCTCGTCTTCCAACCCACAGCCAAAAGCAAAGTAAAGTCATGAACAGGACTTCAATAAATAACTTGACGCTGGCCTGTTGCTCATATACTTTGCCCCCGTAAAGTTGAGCTCAATAACCAAAGTTGGGTACATGTAAATGGAAAATCAGAAATTCATTCCCAAATTATTATACTAAAGAGTGTCTTCAGAAACAGAGGAATGTTGAGTTGATACAAAAGACTGAAAGAGAATTTTTAAACTCCATATTTCAAGCACAATTTCTCAAGTGACATCACTGATGACATCACAATCATGACTGACACCACCACAGACACAAATTAGCCAATTTTAACTAAAGTTTTGTCTGAAATTCCGTTAAAACTCCAATGCTGGGAGGGGGGGGGGGGGTTAACGTGACTTGATTGTTGCAGCTAGCGCATTTCGCTGCAACAATCAAGTTGCAGCTTGAGTGAGTGCAGAACCTCCCAGCGTCAAAGTTTTAAGGAGCTGCAACAATCAAGTCACATTAAACCGGACCTTGTACCGATAATTATTTGACAGCGGGGCATTCAAAAATAAGGTGGATAATCAAGGCTAGGTGGAAACCTGCATATGGGCAGTGCGGAAAAGCATTGTTGAACCTGTCAGTGGCAAAAGTAAATGGTAAATGGCCTGCATTTATATAGCGCTTTTATCCAAAGCGCTTTACAGTCAGTAGGTACATTCACCCATTCACACACCGATGGCGGCAGGTTACCACGCAGGGTGCTGGCACACCAACGGGAGCAATTTGGGGTTCAGTGTCTTGCCCAAGGACACTTTGACATGCAGACTGGAGGAGCCGGGAATCGAACCACCGACCTCTTTTATCCAAGGCGATTAGTGGACGACCCGCTCTGCCTCCTGAGCTACAGCCGCCCCAAAGTATGATGAGCCCTTCTCCTAATGTCTCCCGCGGGTGGGGCTTGAGCAGAGCACACAGACACACGCAGACGCACAAACACACACACGCAGACACGCAGACACGCACACACACACACACGCAGACACACTGACAAACATACATTTGCATAATGTCCCAAGATGCATTGTGGCATTCATAAGTTGACAAGGAAGCAACCAGATGAAGCTAAATAAGTGGTAGATGTATTTAAGAGTATTGTTAACTGGTGAGATGATGCAATGCATGTACCTGCACCTCATTAAGGCAGTGTGTTCAGTTCACTTCAGTGTGCCCCACATTTTAGTTCAGCTTTACCTACCTGTTGCCGTTTAAACCTCCTTAGTTCGTCCTGTGTGTTCCAGTTTGTGACATTGGTTCTAGGATTGAGTCCATGCTGTAAAGTAAGTGTCTGTTGTTGTTTTTATGTTAAATCTTGCCAGTTTCACCGTGTGTCTACGTGTGCTCAGCATGAGGAGAGATGTTTCCGTTGCAATTGTCACAATGCTTATCTGGTAGCTAATTGACTGGAGTATTCAGTTTATTGTGATCTGTGCTTAAGTTGAAGTGTTTATTTCTGCTGCTGTAATTGTTAAGTAGATAGCATTCCTATGTATGGGGGGAATGTGTGCTCAACTCCATTGTGTGCGGACGCCATTAGCAGTACCTTGTTTGGCCACAGGGCGTCGACATTGCCCTCCGTGATCGTATTAACCATACATAAGGTTAAAATGGTTTATTTCTGTTAAGAGTCGACTATAGTAACTTACTCGGCTGTATGCAGCTTTATGTTATGCTTAAAGGAGCATTACAATGCTTATTGTTATATTTTATGTTTACTGTAAATGGGTCTTGGTTTAATTTCGTAATATCGGGAAATATGTAAGGGATAATGTATATTGAGGCGGTGATTACGGGGGAAATAATGACCGACAGGTGGATTGAGAAGGTGAACGCTTGTCGGAAACGCTTGCTGGAACGCTTTGTCGTTGCTTGCTGGAACGCTTTGTCGTTTTCAACGACAAAGCGGTTTAATTTGTAATTGGCACACAAGACACCACAGCTGCAACTGGTTGGCCTAATTAGTAGTGTCTTGCTGACAAAAGGCTCTTATCAACTGATTAATCCAGGTGTGGCAGAGCAGCGGTCGGTTGTCGAGAAATAATGACCGGTGAATATTGTTGATTGACCAATCAGAATCGAGTATTCAAGAGAGCCGTGTTCTAAATAGCTTTAATTTCACTGTATTTTATATTCTGTAGCCCTGAAGATCTAAGTGCCTAATTGTGGTTTATTTGTGTTATTTCAGACTAATGATAATACTACATGTCACAACAATAAATACTGGATCGCAGTACTGTTCAACCAAGAAGTTATGTCTCCTCATCGTCATTCTGTGTCCTGACCGACACCCCATCCTGTTCACTGCTAAAACCTGAAAGAGCTAGCCCTACCTAATTAGCTCAGTAACAGTACATAATAATGATATTTATTTTTACCACACCGTGCAATTGTGGAATATTTCAATGTTGGCCAAAATAAAAAAATACAATTTGACTATATGAATTAACACCCTAAGTCTATAGCACATTTTTAGAAGGGGGGTATAATATATATCTCACAACTAGAACGAGTTGTGAGCATGACTGGGAACTTTGGAGACCATGTTGTGGCAAGCTTGTGCATAATATTTTAGATCCCTTGGCGTGCAGCAGGCCGATTGGCTCGGGCCTGCGCTGCGCTGGCCAAACATGTTCTAAGTTTCCTTTTTGTAAAACAAACCAAGGTGAGAAAGCACTGGCGGGCGAGCGTTTAATACATTTTTCAAAGGAAATCATTTAAAATATTGTTATGGTGCAGCATCTCTTATCATCAGTAAATTAAAAACCATTCTTCAACAAACATCGAGTTCATGAAAGGTTCAACACTGGTGGTGAGATGTGGTGAAAAAATGCAGTGAAATACCTAAGGTGCTCTCGCTAGGGTCATCAGGGTCAGGAGTGTTGCTACGCAGACTCGACATGTCACCTCGCCTCCTTTGCCTGTGTCTCCGCCTGTACTGGAACTCTGCATACTCCTTTAAGCAACAACAAAACACCAAATTAAAAACAATTCACCAAAAATACTGATAATGGCAACTTCATAATCCTTCACTGTTGTTTTCATTGCAACAGATGGTCTTATGTCCCTTTTATTCACATTGCATAGACTTTTTTTTTCTCAGGTTCAAATCTGAGTCTTGCCAAAAATGCATCAATGTAACGTGCTACCTAGCTAGTTAGAGTTTCAGTCACTCAGTAACATCAATGTGACTTGTACATGCTAGCTAGCTAGCTAGTGTTTCAGTCACTCAGTAGTCTCTCCGCAGTCTCAAATGTTATGTTGAATGGCTGCTCTCCGCATACTCCATAATTGAGTCTGTCCTACTTCGCAGCCGCAGCTGCTGTTTTGAGGGCGGGTCTAGGGGTCAAATTTGAATGACTGACAGGTTGTAGCACCAATAACAGTGGTCCGTTTTCAAAAGTCAACAGAGTCAGTTGGGTGCACGGACGCGCCTGATCGCTAAAGTGATTGGTGCCCGCAAGATTTCGGGGGAACTAATCACTGACAAGGATTCCGATAGCAGTTCAGAGCTAGAAGTGTCCCAGACCCAGAGAGAGATCTGCACTGCAGCATACAGTACTGTAGTGTATCACTATCACCGCAAAGAACTCTCATGGGTCTGGTGTTGAGATTAGTCACCCAGTGGCGTTTTGAGCCCGGCCAAACTTAGTGTAGCCTACATAGTTGCTGTAATAGTGTAAGTGCAGTTGGATTCTCTTAGCAACGCGGTTGTCTTTTCCGAAGTCCTTATGAAGTCTCCTTCACATCTTTCCTTGACCTCCTCATGACATTTTCCAGCGAGGTCAAGGAAAAGTGGGTAGCTATATATACAGTATACCGTAAATTCCGGACTATAAGACGCACCGGTCTATAAGCCGCGGGACCAAAATTGACTATTTTTTTCTTCTATAAGCCGCACCGGTCTATAAGCCGCGGGTGTTTTGATGTTTAATTACCATATGAAAGGGTTCGTGCACAGAGAGGAATGTCGGGAAAGCGATGGCTGTTTGGGGAAGCTCCCATTTATTAACATTTCAACAAAACAAAACAAAAGTCAGGTCACTAATCCCCAGACAAAATCACACAACAATAGGCTATATGTGCAGCAAACCTGTAACCAGAGAAGTCAAGTCACTAATCCTCGTCTTCCTCTTCTTCCTGCGTACTGAAACCACCAAAGTCCTCATCTTCAGTGTCGGAAACGAACAGGTTCAGGGTGGCTTCGTCAACCACTCTCCTCTCTCCTTCATTGTCACTCAAAACCAACGAACTCCTCTTCATCACTGTCGGCATCGAACAGCCTCTGAAGCCTCTGACGGCCCTCAGCGCCAGCTGTGGCGGCGTCATCCTCTTCATCCCGCAGCAGTCCAGCGTTTTGGAACCCGTTGGTGATTGTGGATGTTTTCACACTCCTATAATATTCCGTGCTGAGACAGTTCCTCCTGCTGCACCGTCCAACGCCTCACCATTGACTCATCGATGCCCAGGTTACGCGCGGCTGCTCTGTTTCCCTCTTTTAATGCGAGATTGACTGCTTTCAACTTGAAAGCTGCGTCGTGTGAATTTCTGCGTACCTTCCCCATGGTAAGTGAGAGTGTTGCTTCTACTGCTCGTTCTCATGCTGTCGAGAACGAGCAAAGCTTTTTTTTGGTGAAAGAATCCTCCAGGGCGCTTCTTGTTAACAGTCCGAGTGAGTGGCAGGTCGAACGTCAAAGGCACTTCATCCATATTTATGATCTGCTCCGGTTCGATGGAATATTCCTTGATCTTCCTTTGTGTGAATTCGCCGAAGTTTGTGATTTTCTCCTGGTAGTCGGGGGAGGGAGTTGATGGCCGAGTGGCCGTTTGCTTACCGTAATTACCATATGTAAGTGGTCACGCACAGAGGGGATTGTCGGGAAAGAGATGGCTGTTTGAGGAAGCTCCCATTTACCGTATTACCGTAACATTTCAACAAAACAACATAACACAACACCACCGTTGTTTATTTTTACAGTGCACACAGTGTCCGCGGTGTGGTGAAAAGAGGGCAAGAGAGGAAATTAAAACAGAAGTGGATTTATAGTTAGAAAGAGTGCTAAAAAAGAGAGATTTTATTTGTATTTTTTTTTTTTTTTCTGAAAAAATCCATAGATAAGACGCACCGTTATATAAGCCGCAGGGGCCAAAAAACGGGAAAAAAGCCGCGGCTTATAGTCCGGAATTTACGGTATATATATATCACAGGAGGTTTTTCTAGTGAGGCAAGGGAGGAGCCCCCTCCCTTCTTTTTTGAGAAGAAAAGGGAGAGTTTATATATTTTTAATAAATAAAACATGAATCCAGAGAGCACCGCCTCATCCTTCAATTCAAGTTCAAACATGAATCCAGAGAGCACCCCATCATCTTTCAATTCAAGTTCAAACATGAATCCAGAGAGCACCCCATCATCTTTCAATTCAAGTTCAAACATGAATCCAGAGAGCACCGCCTCATCCTTCAATTCAAGTTCAAACATGAATCCAGAGAGCACCGCCTCATCCTTCAATTCAAGTTCAAACATGAATCCAGAGAGCACCGCCTCATCCTTCAATTCAAGTTCAAACATGAAGCTCTCTCAAATTGGGAGTTGCGAGGTTTTGCCCCGACGGCAATGAGATGCAATGTTATGGCTTCATGCACCACAGCTGTGGTGGTGTACGGTACTGCGCAGGCGTAAAGCACCGGGCTGCAGGAGCAAGCAGGTCAATTACCAAAGCGTTATGTGCTCTTCAGTTTTACGAGTGTTGGTGTTAACTACAAGCTCCTGTTTGTAATGCTGAACGATGTGGAACGACCTGCTTAAGCCCTCGACCGAGTAGTGTGCTCTAAATTATTCCAACTGCGTGCACAATGAACCATCTGGCTTCTGTCGGATGTGTTGGGAACAACATGGCGGTCATTTGGTCATTATCTGGCCAATTATCTCTCATCTCATAATGATTCAAACGTTTTCACTATGCATCACCATATGTCATAGTATACTGCAGCAGTCCCATGGTGAAAATGGGACTAAGAAAAACAACAACAACTATATCGTTATCTGTTCAGCAGAAATGTATGATTCCAAATAACAAAATCTTACCTCAGGGGACGCAAAGCCTAAATATTCCCAGTCCCATGTTCCGCCAGCGAAACTGAAAGTCAGGGAGGGAGACGAGGAGAAAGAGAAAGAAAGGTTACTGTGAATATAACAATGTCTTTAGTTGTTTTATGTTTTAAGGTGTGGTGTAATCAATACAGAAACATTTAGCAGGCTTGTTTGTGGAAAGTGCTTAAAGGAACACTCTGCCCATTTTCAACCAGCTTTGTATCATTAGAACATCAGTAGTATATCAGAAAACTGTCAACGGTTTTGAAGTCTGTCATTTAATTTGACAGTTATTGAGTGTTAAAGTGTGGACCAGTGACATCACTGGTCCACACTAACTCAAACTAATAACTCATTAACTCAAATCAACTCTCAATAACTGTCAAACTAGATGACAGACTTCAAAACCGTTGACAGTTTTCTGATATACTACTGATGTTCTAATGATAAAAAAGCTGGTTGAAAAAAGGCGGAGTGTTCCTTTAAATAATGATAATAATCCTCAGTATCAATAATGATAATAATCATCAGTATCATCCACCCTTGCATGGTAGCAGCAAACAGTGCACATAATGATAATAATAAAAAAAACTGTGGACTTTATCAAAAGACAGCATATGAATATCTCCAGTCATATGGACCATAATACTGTAACTACGGAGTACCAGCTGTGGACAAACTATCATAGTACTGTTTCTCATTCAGTTGGTACTTTTTTCCAGTGTGTTAAGCCTAAGCCCAATTTATGCTTCGTCTGCCGACACTTTTGAAACGGTCGCCGACAGAAATGAGGATTTGAGTCGACACTTTCAAGTGTCGGCGAGCAGTGTGTGTCTGCTACCTGGTGAAATGTCTAGTGTCGCTGACTACGTCATAGTATCGCGCAAGTCTGATTGGCTATATAGACGGCACGCGTTTGACTTCCTTAAAAATAATTTTTTTTTTTTTTTTTTATAATCAAATAAAATATAATGGAAATACATGCAGTGGTTTATTTTAATTATGGATCATAATACAATGCAATTCCAAATGCACTTTTATTTTAAAAGTAGCCACACAGTGAGAAAAAAGAAAGTGAGAAAAAATAAATCATGTATTGGGGAAAAAAAGTGATGCATCGATTGAAGATGCATCGATAATCGTAATCGAATTGAATCGTAGCACTCTGAATCGTAATCGAATCGTGAGGCCAGTGAAGATTCACAGCCCTAATGTCAAGTGGTTGTGGGACAACGAGAAAGTGTTGTGAGGTTAGTTACTGCAGGCTGGAAACGATGTGTGTGCGTTTGCGATGTTGAAACTGGACTGGTCGATCTCGGGAGGCTGGCTACTTGAAAAGTAGATCTTCGGTCAAAAAAGGTTGGGCACCCCTGCTTTAGGCATTCAGTGAACTGAGTGTTTGTTACCTGCGCCTGGGGGCATCAGGGGAGTCGTTGGGGGCCACTCCCCGGGCTACCGAGGCCAGGAACTCCTGTCTCTTCTGCTGCACCAGGCACGCCGCGCGGATGATCTTATGGCGCGGGGTCCGCAGGTACGGCCGGTTGACTTTCTGTGCCAGGTCCTCCGTCACCATCTCCAGGTCCGTCTGAGGGCAGAGGGCACTGATCGGTTGGCTGGCCGACAGACTTATTGATAAACCCGTGAAGTGAAGGAGTGGTTTTAAATAAAATAATAAAAATATGTTATTCATTCCTGAGAATAATCCCAACATTTACACCAATGGCAAGTTCAAGGACATTTCATTGACTTTCTTTAGGGCGAGTGTCCACATTGTGTTTGTCAGCATTTTTGTGTGCTGCCTGGAGCGCTTTGTGTGAGGAGAAATAAAAGTGGATGATAACTTCCCCTGCTGCTAGCTTACTACCCAGCTGGTTAGCTCTTCTAGCAGACAATACACTGTTATGGAACCAAGCAAAGGCTTACCAGATATTTACAATACATGTCCGGTACCATACTGCCTTTAAGATCGCTGTTACAGTAACGTAAATTCTATGATTAGAATGTCCTATTTCTCCACCACCAGCACTTTGACTTTCTCCATTATTGTTGTTGCTATGGACGATATGGGAAATGGCCAGCGTCTCTGTCATTGCAATTGGTTGACTGGAAAAAGTTCATCTTGCGGCCGCTTCCCGTTGCTTTTAATGAGGAAAGGGTGCTGGCACTCTATATGGACACACTGCTGTAAATTCAACCATTTTCAATCCGGCCGTAAACCCGTTTTCAAAAACATTCTCAAATTCACCAACAAGTGTTTTCAAAGCCTGTGGGAGCCATGCCAATTTTATACATGGCCCTATAACTATCCATCACAACAGCAGCCTCAGTCGAGACATACGTCAGTAGTAGAGTGCACACCGTGTCTGGCATATTTACATACTAGGGGTGGGGGAAGAAATCGATACACCATAGTATCGCGATGTTGCCTGACGATATTGTATCGATATTTGGATGCCAAGTATATATAGTAATATATATATAAAAAAAAAAAAAAAAATGCAGGCCATGCCATGGCAGGCCACCGGACATCTGCCCGAAGTGCCCGATGTTGCAGTCCGCGCCTGCAGTGGTGTATTGAGTCCAGAGAAGCTTAATAATGTAGCCTACATGTGGGGCAAAAACAAAACAAAACAAAACAAAAAAACACTGCATGTTTTACTTCCAAAAGGAAAAGGTAGGAAAAGGAGTTAGACAATATATCGAAATATCGCAATATTCAATATATCGCAATATCGGCGATATCGCAATATCGGCGATATCGCAATACTATCGTATCGTGACTCAAGTATCGTTTTAGTATCGTATCGTGGGCATCTGGTGATTCCCACCCCTAATACATACCGCTAAATATTTCAATCAAAGCCAACATATTTGCAGGTATAACTGGGTCAGTATGGGGACATCATGAGGTGGGGGACACTCTTTAGTTGCACATCTCTAATGGTCCACATGTGACCGACAGCTGTGAACATGTCTCTTGGTCGCAGTAAGTAGGACTGTGAACCTGCATAAGCTCGTAGATCTCTTTCTTGGTGCTTTTGGGCTCCAGGAAGAAGCCGTAAGGATAAGAGCACTTCAGGATGCGGCGAGTCTTTAGCAGCTCGAGGACCGCGTCTTCAATGAACGTAGTGTCGGGTGGGCCGCCTTCCCCTGGGAAAGACAAGGAGGCAAGGGGTAAAGAGGCGAAGGGTGAGGGGCAGTGAACCAAAACAAACATATTAGAAGAAAAGAAGAAAAAAACATACACTTGTATCCTCAATTGGCAACACAACTAAGCAGATCACCACAAAGTGATGAGATGGCAGTAGCAAAATAGTGAAACAACAGATATTCTTTCTCTCAGATAGCATGATTAGGGATGTTCATCAATTATCGAAAATCGATAATTGATCGTTAAGGAATGGAATCGATCATGTGGAATTTTTATCGATTATTGTTATTATTAATTTTTTTATTTTTTTTATTTTTTTTGACAGGTAGATTTGGGTGGAATTCGTTCCTCCTCGCCCCACTCCATTGCACAGTCGACTAACGTGAGGTGGCGCTTCATATAGTCTAGTTTTCTGGCTGGGCATGCGCCGGGGACAGCAGAGTGTTGGAGAGGAGACACATTGAAATAAAGAGTTAATTGAGGAGAACACGTCTTTCGTATTTTCTGCCATAGGCATTCATTTTGTAAAATATATATATATATATATATATATATTTATTTATTAAAAAAATATTATTAATATGATCGATAATCGATAATTGATCGTTAATTTTCCCGATTTTCGATTATGGAAATTTTTCAAAATGAACATCCCTAAGCATGATATAAATTATTTGATGGCACTCGAATCCTCAGAATCTAGTGAAAAAAACAGGATTTTTTTTTATATACCGGTAATATATTAGAGCAAAGCTTGGCTATGCTAACGAGGTTATACTTTTATGTACAAGAGGGTTTAAAGAGTTCTAGACAAAGCGGCTTCCTCCACACAATAAAAACAACATCAACCGAATGCAGTCTAAGGGCGGGTTCACACCAGAAAGTCCGGGTCCTTGGTTCAGTCCGGGTCCTTGGTTCAGTCCGGGTCCTTGGTTCGGGCCAGAGAAGAGGATGATACATTGTTTTGTTTTTCAGCTGGTTGGGTTTGCGTTCACAAGGCCAAAATCCACTAGTCCTGCCCACACCAACCAAAGTCACGTGGGCAGAAATCTCCTTCTGTTATTGGCCATACTGACTTCCTCCCGACTCTGTAATATCCAGTTTACGTTGAGGCCATCGGCCATTGTTGATGACGTGTCACTATGCGACACCCAGTTACTCCATTTCAGAAAATAAAGATGGACGCACGTCGTTTAACCAGTCAATTTATGTCTGTTTATTTTAGACAATTATATGTCAATAGAACAGTAAACATTACAGACTCCACGTTTGTCCCCTGCCACTAGTCATTTTTGTCTGTTTGTGATGCCGCTGGTAACGAGACGAGATAAGCTAGCTAACTGCTACAGCTAGCAAGCAGCTTCTTCTTCCGCGGGAGCTTCCAAAAACAGGAAATAACCAAAAAAATCAACACAAAAAATCACGTGCTTCCTCTGACTAGTCCGGGTAGGGTTCACACCAGAAATGGGCCGCTCCAGAGTTTGCTTGAGAGCGGACCGAGACCACCTCTCACAGGCGAACCAGAGCGCGGTTTTTAGTCCGCACCAGAGTTCGAGTAGGAGAGTTCACACCGACCCTACGGACCGTACTAAAGGGGAAAGGTCCGATAGACTGGACTAAACAAGGCTGGTGTGAACCCGCCCTAATTGTAAGTGCTTGTTGAATAATAACTAGGCCTATACCCAGTGTGAATAATACATTATTAAAACGCACCTTATGAACTTGGTGTTGATTTATCTGACATTATATGGGGCAGGAGTCTGTGGTCCAACTCTGCTCAGTTAACAGCAGATGCCAGCTGATCCAGTTTAAAGTCGCTCACCGGCTTCATTATTCTAAGCATAAGTTGCACAGGATCTTCCTCTCTGTCTCACCACTATGTGATAGGTGCCAGCTGTCACAGGGCACACTGTCCCATGCTTTTTGGGTTTGCCCTTCACTAACCGGATTCTGGGCCAAAATATTTGACTGGACTAGCCTAGAAACTGTTTGACCGGAATTCTGTTGCTAGGGAACAGTTTGGACTTATTTCCTGTTAGTTATTGTATTAGCAAACAATTAGTCTCGCTAGCCAGCCTCTCTTCCCTTCCGTCAGAGAGTCTGGCCATGGAAACAGGCAACAGGGATAAGCCCTCCCCTACTCTAAAGCTGCTCTCCCATTCGAGCGGCTGTTTCGGTGGCAGCAGGATATCCGCTCCCCCGCTTGCAAGCTCTGTCACGCTCTGTTCATTGGCTCCGACCATGTCAATCAGCTCCCATGTGTGTCGCTGTAATGCTCCCGGCCGCCGAATGTGAAAACAACGACGCTAACTAGCTAGCGTAGAAAGCTAACGGCAGAAACCTACAGGCTAACTCGTTGCTACACGCTGAAAATGGCAAGTTTTGAAGAAAATTTGGATTGTGCAATAAAGAAGGCCTGCTCGGCACAAGTTCCACCCCGAAACTATTTTCCAATGGCACTAACGCTAAGCACCGCCCAAGACGAGGATGATTGGTTTACCCAAACAGAGCATTTTTTTCGCAATCCCACAATGGAAACCTGCGGCGCCAGACTCTCTGACGGAAGGGAAGAGAGGCTGGCTAGCGAGACTAGCAAACAATAAGTGACAGGAAATACACTCGAGTCCAAAATGTTCCCTAGAAACAGAATTCCGGTCAAACAGTTCCTAGGCTAGTGCACTATTTCCATAATAGGGAATAGGGATGTTCATCGATTATCGATAATTGATCGTTGAGGAATGAATTCGATGACGTGGATTTTCTTCGATTTTGCCCCCAGATCCCCCCCCCCCCCCCCCGATTATTTTTCCACGTTTTTTTTTTTTTTTTTTTTGCGGACTAGGTTTGGGTGGAATTCGTTCCTCCTCGCCCCACTCCATTGCACAGCCGACTAACGTGAGGTGGAGCTTCATATAGTCTCTAGTTTTCTGGCTGGGCACGGGCCTTTGTGCCAACAAAACTGTTTTAAACATGGGGAATTCACACCTGACATGTTTGTTTACTTGGCCACAGCGCTAGTGTCTGATATTCTTACTACACAGCGGCATCTCCATTATAGCTGGCTGAGAACGCGCAACATTATTACCAGACCAGAGTTAATATATATATATATATATATACTGTATATATATATATATATATATATATATAATTATTATTACGCTATCGATAATCGATAATTGATTGTTAATTTTCCCGAATTTCGATTATGGAAATTGTTCAAAATGAACATCCCTAATAGGGAACAAACAGAGCTTGTGATGGTGGACTATGCACTCACGTCCACTCAGGGCCCGGCTGAGCTGCTCCATCTTCTCTTTGGCTGTTTTCAACAGGCGCTGCTCCAGCTGTTGTGAAGAACACACAAGATGTTTAGCTGCTCCAGCTGTTGTGAAGAACACACAAGATGTTTAGTTTCACTGAGTAGATAAAGGCTCTGGAAAACAACACCCTGTCAAACAAGCAAAGCATTTTATTCCTTCAGAATCTTCTCATCAAATTCAAATCCTTTTGAATCCCCCATCCTATCTGTTTAGGTACGTGTGTGTGTGTGTGTGTGTGTGTGTGTGTGTGTGTGTGTGTGTGTGTGTGTGTGTGTGTGTGTGTGTGAGTGACGAAATATCAGTGACAGAATAGATTTCAGCTGATATGATTAATCCACCACCATTCAATTTAGTCACCAGGTTAGATGCAGGAGATGCCGACACACATTCATGGTAAAGCACTCAGGGAGAAGTTGCACAATAAACGTAAATTTAATAAACAAACTCCGGTTTACTTTTTAATACAAATGAAATAATATCAAGCGCAGGATCTAAGACAAACTAGGATTTTATATTTCATGTGATGCGATGTGGTCGGAAAACTGTAGCCCTCCGCCGTCTAACGCACCTGTCAAACATTTCATTCATTAACTTAAAAGTTACTACAGAGGGGAGGAGCGTCATCAACGTCACACCCCAGTCATCATCAGGTAAGTATACCAGGTAACTATTCATTTCAATATTAATTTAAATGGTCCAGATAAGTAATCAAAGGATAGTAAGTAGGGGTGTCATGATTCTCCAAATCCACGAGTCGATTTGACTTTCGATTTTAAGGTCACGATTCGATTTGATTTTCGATTCTACATTCGACATATATATATATTTTTTTTCACAACACTGACGGCTATGCCTTTGTTAGGGGATCAAAAATGGGATCAAAAATCGGGGGGAAAAAATATATATAAAAAAAAAAGTAATTAAGTCGTAAAAAAGTAAGTTGTCGACAGTAGTGTAACTAAGGAAACAGCACAGGTATTACTCACTTTGGACATACCAGCATACGACACCAATGACATCAATTACCATTGGTGTATACTATATGAGTGGTTGACAGCGGGTGCACAGTATCTACTGTGTTGCTGACATCAGGCCTGCTTACCTGATAGCTGTGCTCGTGGTTCTTGAAGCGTGTGTAGTAGTGCATAAAACGGTCCAGTTCCTGAAAGCTCTTGTGCTTCTTCTCCGCCTGCAACACGGAGACATATTGGCTGAGACTTGAAAGCATCATCTAGATTCACCCAGCAGGTTTTCAAAACATTCAACTTAAGCTGGTTCTCCACTACCCAGTTACAAACAAGCATTCATTCTTGCTGAAGCAGCCTATTAACTGGGTAACAATACTTGGTGGCATTTACGAACTGAATGTTTTTCATTATGGAGTATCCGATTAGCAAAACGGAGGGGAGGGGAAGAGGGGAGGCAAGGAGGTCGGACACGAATGAGGACTAGTGGGGAGGGTGGCGTGGGGTAGCGTGTTTAGGTACCGGGGGGGGGGGGGGGGGGGGGTTAATGGACAACTGAAGATTCACAGGGGGGGAGGGGCGAGGGAGAAGTTTTCCACCGTGCTTGCTGCGGCTAGCTAGGGACCACGGTATATTCTGACCAGATGTAGAGATTGCCCTGGGTTTTTCACCTCGCCACTCTCTTTGGTCAGACCAGGAGGTGGATCGAGGACTGTGAGAGCCAGAGCAGCTGTGGTGTTGATACCGGCAGAGCCCATTTGGATCACCGAGGCAGAGTGCAGTTCGGCGAGAGGCGGAGAAGAGGAGGGGACGACGTATTTGACCAAGGAATCCATTATGTCTTCCTCGTCTCTGAGCTGGCGGAGGACAGATATGCGTTGCTCAAGTAGGGAGATCTTTGCATCTTTTCATATTTAAAAATAGCCACTTTACTACATTGTATATAGCACAGTCACCACATTGTATATAGCAGTCACTGTAAAAAGAGTATTTTTACAAAGTATTTCTTACAAAGTATTCTTGCCTTGACTATGTGTAACCTTCATTCTCCTTTTTTATTTTTCTCTATATGTGTGTACTTGAGAGCAAAGCTAACCGGAGCCCAATTCCTTGTAGGCTATGTGTTTGCATACTTGGCCAATAAAGC
The DNA here is from genome assembly GCF_964638095.1 of Poromitra crassiceps. Taxonomy (NCBI): domain Eukaryota; kingdom Metazoa; phylum Chordata; class Actinopteri; order Beryciformes; family Melamphaidae; genus Poromitra; species Poromitra crassiceps. The sequence continues at coordinate 18,535,214 of NC_139641.1, forward strand.
TGATTCTGATTCTTTGCGTTGGCAGTCCGAGCAGCAGGGAGGAGAGGTTAAGTGAAGGCATTGTGTGTTTGTATGTGATGTTTTAGGTGTGTGCGTGCGCATGCGTGTGTGCGTTTTGGCTGGGAGATCCGAGTTGGAATTGTAAACGCGAGGAGAGAAAGATAAACAGCAGTGGCCAGTACGCGTGCTTTGTTTGCAGTGGCTAGCAGAGGAGATGGTATTTGCAGCATAGGGCTAATGCTAGCAGAGGAGATGGTATTTGCAGCATAGGGCTAATGCTAGCAGAGGAGATGGTATTTGCAGCATAGGGCTAATGCTAGCTAATGCTAAGGCTAATGCTAGCTGGTTGACAGAACAGGATCGATCACTTACCGGCAGAGGCCCGGTTATACGGGCCTGCTGCGATGATGAAGCTTAGGCAAAGTGATGGAGGAGCACTCGGGACAGTATCATATACTGATGACGTCACCAGCAGGAGACGACAGTAAAAACTACCGCAAGGCACTCTGGGTATTGTGGTGTGAGGCTAGGAGGTTAGCTAGCTACCATTTGTTTTCTGAGTTTTCAGTTTTCTCATAACTGTGGTATATCAGTGTGGTATACGCTAAATATACCACAGCTGTGAAACAATCACATTGCTTGATTTGAGAGAGCCTATAAAGTAGGGCTGGGTATTGGCAAGGATCTCACGATACGATACGTATCACGATACTTGGGTCACGATACGATTGTATCACGATATATTGCGGTGCGATACATATTGCGATATATTGCGATATTCTACAGAATTTACTCAAAATTAAATAATAGAGCTAAAGATACAACACACTGTGTACCACCCAGGTAGTGTAATAATATGTACATCACTTTATACTGATAAGTTAGTGGACAAATTTAGTCAAAACTACTGAGTGTTGAGTGTTACTGAACGCATCGATATGGGAAATATCGATACAGTATCGATTAGGGGTGGGAATCACCAGATGCAGAGGCCTGGCATGGAATGGCCTGCAAAAAAGTATCGATACAGTATTGGGAAATAAAATATCGCGATATATTGCTGTATTGATTATATTGCCCAGCCCTACTATAAAGCCTATTTGACCAGTCAGAGCAACTGTACGGGGGCCGAACTTTTATGTAACTTGCCCATATAGAGTCAAATAGACGATAGAAAAGACGATGTTTTGAGGGTGATTGACAGGTCTCCTGTCCAGTGATCACGCAGCTTGCCGATTACGGGCCAATAGCATTCAGAGCTGCTGTCTCTCCATGATTGTGACTTATGTATCGTGATATCATCATATCGTGGGGCCTCTGGTGATTCACACCCCTGCTAGACTCTAGCTTCTTTGTCAGTGTGTGTTTGTGTTCCCCTCTTCATTTAGGCCGTCTGGTCTCAAACACT
>NC_139641.1:18539121-18669121 GCF_964638095.1 Poromitra crassiceps
CTTTTTCAACCGCCTAGCTTATGGTAGCTAATATTAGCTTCCCATAGCTCCTTGCCAAGAGACCATATCTCTGGAACGGAAGCACGGACAGACACGGGACTGGCGGCATTGGAAAGCTCGTCAAATTTTACGTCTAGTAGTAGGTGCGTTGAAGTAACGAAATCAACGCTGAGCAATGTACCCGATTTTACACATTTTTACATGAAATGGTTACAACATCAAACTCCTACAAAAATGCCTTAAAATGCATGAATTTTTTTTTATGAAGACATCTCCCCACATATATACTACCGTTTAAATTTGGTGCAATTTGGAGGCAATTTTTTTTTTTATGTTTTGTAATTTTTTCTTCTTCTACTAAATCTTTTTATGTCGAAGCCTTCTTCTTCTTCGACTTTTATGGCGGTTGGCAAGCATATATGTGCATTACCGCCACCTACTGGAGTTTGATATCAGCCAAATGCCTGAGGGGTGGGCGTGAAAACGAAGGCCACGCGAGCCCAGTGCATTGTGGGAAATGTAGTATTTCGGGTCCCCGCACCCGCCCCTCCCCTCCACCACCCCCCCCCCCCCCACACACAGAGTGTATTTCTGGTGATATCTCTGGCGGGAAACAACCAATTTCAAAAATTTCAACGGATTCGAGAACCTTAGGGGCGTGAGATTTAATATATATTCATATTCCCCACGGTAAAGCCGGCCTTTAAGTAGTTCCTCCTTTGGTTGTTAAGGGCGCCTGTTCAGAGGGAGGGGAACTCATTGGAATAGCGCGATCTTCCCACGTGCTATGTCCTACCGGTGAAGCTTCCTCTGTCAGGTGAAAAGAAGCGGCTGGCTAACTGCCCATGTCTCAAAGGAAGCATGGAGCCAGTTTCAGCTCTCCCCAGATCGACAGAGGATGGAGCAGCAACCAGGATAAATAAATTAAAAGTAGCACTAATGGGGGATAAAAATGGGATCGAAAGTCGCCCGATCTCTCATAGCGGACCTCCAAGCAGGTACCAGACTCAGAATTGCTGCATCTGTGGTCTTCGTCTGTCTTTACTTCACTAGAATACTATGCTGTTCTGTCAATATCTGCAGGCCACCGGGCAGTTGCCCGACGTGCCCGATTATGCAGTCCGCGCCTGAATGGAGATGTCGGGACTCTTCTATCCACGATTAATGTTAATTTTGTGCAGCTGGTATTCTCTCTCCCCGACTCTATCACACGGGTGTGAGCAGGGGCGAAAGTGGTTTGAATTTCTTACAGGAACTATACTACCCCAACCTTCATCGTTTCATATTGTCCTCCTCCCGCCCCCAGCTTCATGCATCCCTGAACACACACATCCATTTTTTGAATGCCTGTATGGTGTAGAAATTAGAAACACTTGACATATGTCATATGTATAGTGAATTATTTAGGCCTGTTTAAACATTACAACAACAGACTATCCTATGTGGACTATCATGTGTGATTTCAACTCTCCTTTTTGACCAAAACATTTACCACACACTGAACAATTAAATTGTTTCTCTCCTGTGTGAACTATTATGAATAACCGCGGTAGGCTACATTGTATGCTTTGGTGCGATTTTGTCTTTCAATAATAATATCCTCATTGCAGCCTTGCTGTAGTTGTTGGTGTTGTTGCGGTTATTTGACTTTCTGACCACCGCCTCAGTACTTATTATGAGGCCAGAATAACAGATGGTGCCCTTGGCCACTGGGAAGGCTAACCATTTACTTTTGGTTTTATTGATTGTGTATGATTCAACTTTGTATCTATGATTTTATATTATTGCATGTTTTTGTAGATTGTTGGGACTTCACTGGCCTGGAACAAACTGCTGGACTGGGGGGAATGAATAGCTGTGCCAAAAAAAGAAGAAGCTAGGCTTATGTGCTGTAGCCTATTGTATTTTTAATTTTACATTTTTTATATTTTTCATTTGCAAGTTCAACTGTCAGCTGAGCTCTGTTATTGAAGCTTTGGCTAAAGCCCTGAATTTTACAATGATGTTTTGAAATAAATATGTTTAAAAATCGTTTGTGTGTTAAAAGCTTGTGTTACGTTTTAATTAGCGTTAATATATTACAGTAATTTATTTTCAATGTCCGCTATCAAGAGCAATTTGGTTAGGCCTAGTAAAATCGCTGGGCTGGGTGCAGTGTTTGTGGTGTGGGAAATGTGTTAAAAGCTTGTATTACGTTTTCATTAGCGTTAATAGTATTAACGCTAATGAAAATGTAATACAAGCTTTAGTAACAGTAATAGACTATTACTGCTTACATTTCCTTCTCTGTTGATCTGATAGTACCACAGAAAACTATAACAAAGTATCCGAATAATAGAGCATAGGCCTACCTCACAAATGAAATCAAGGAGTGCATACATAGGAAAAAAGAGGCCTTCAGATCAGGAGACACGGCAGCTTTGAAGGCTGCACAAAAAGAACTGAGTAAACAACTGAAAGAATCCAGAAGGAAGTATAAAGAGCGTGCGGAACAGGACTTAGTCAACTCGAACACCAAGAGACTCTGGGACTCTATCAGGGAGATGACCAATATGAAGCCTGAGAGAAAGCCCATTGTTGCTCTGGATGAGAGCGCCAGGGCCAATGAGCTAAATAATTTCTTTATGCGTTTTGAATCTGACACTTCTCAGTTAAATGTGAACCCCTTTATAATCAAATGGTATTTTTCCTTTCTTTCCAGGAGACCACAGAGGGTGAGATTCAACTCTGTGCTCTCTGAGGAGACACTGTGTAGTACAGGGGTGCCCCAAGGAACAGTCAGTTCCTCCTTTCTGTTTACCTTGTATACAGACGACTGTGTCAGCTCACATCCCAATCAGTTTGTAATTAAGTTCTCAGACGACACCGTGATACTTAGTCTGCTCACGAGCGATTCTAACATCCTCAGCCGTACATCTGGAGTGGACAGGTTCATAGAATGATCAGCATCATTTAAAAATAAATGTAAACAAAACAGAGGAGGTCATCGTAGACCCCAGGTCGATAGGAGACCACACTATGATCAGGGTTCACACGACACAACCATAACATCAAACAGGTCTCCTATAAATATCTAGGAGTGCAGATTGATCAGGATTTGAGCTGGCACACCCATGTTACAACCTTCTGCGCAAAGATACATCAGCGTCTACACTTTCTTCGAAGACTCAGGCTTTTTGGAGTCAGTGTGAATATTATGTTGATTTTCTACAGGGCTAGTATAGAATCCATCCTGAGATATGGTATTTCCAGCTGGTTTGGCAACCTGACTGTTAAATACAAAACAAAATTGCTAGGCTAGCACAAATGGCTGGGAAGATCATGTCCACCCCCCCGATCACCCCCCAAGCCATTTTTGAGCAGGCAGTGATAAGACAAGCTCGGAATATCTTATCCGACCCCTCGCATGTACTGAACCCAGAGTACGAACTACTGCAATCTGGCAGGAGATATAGGATCCTGCGGTGCAAATATAATAGATATAAACACTCATTCGTTCCTCTGTCAATCAAAATGATCAATGACATTAACTAGAAGTGACTAGATGCACTTTATCACGGGGGTATGTGCAATGGTTTATTATGCAATGTTTTTGGTTCTTGGTGGTTTTTTTGTAAAATGTTTCTATGTATGCAGCTGTGGCCCTGTCTCCAAGACAAATTTCTCCCAAGGGAGACAAATAAAGACAACCTTGAACCTTGAACCTTGGCTAGCCTTCACGTGGGTGTAGAATGTTTGGGCTGTGATTGGTTCAGACCTGGCTGAGATGGCGGCCGGACGAGCTGTCAATCATTATCCCAGGGAAGTGAAAAGGGGCGTGGCAGATGATTGAGAGGATTGAGACTCGGAGAGAGACGTGTGGGGCGTCAGATTGACAGGAGCCAACTAAGAGAATCTCTGTCTTATCCTCATTTAGTTGGAGAAAATTGTTGTTCATACATTGATTGATTGCAGATATACAGACAGTCAGGGGGCATAGGCCATTCAGATTGTTCAGCTCCACAGTATCATCTGCATAGCGTAACACAAGCTTTTAACTATGCATAGACATTGTGTTCTCTGGTGATATTATGGGCAGCATATAAACAAACAGAAGGGGACCAAGAAAACGTCCTTGTGTAAATAGCTTCATGTGCAACAACAACAATAATTCAGTGAGATTTCTCATGACACTGTGGAATAGCAGTCAATACAGAGCAAACTAGTCCTGGTCGCTGCTCTAGCTGGTCAGTCGGGGCGCCTGGTCGGGGTGGAAGGGAACTGGTGGGAATAGCGTGATTCTCCCATGTGCTACGTCCTACCGGTGAAGCTCCCCCCGTCAGGTGAAAAAAAGCGGCTGGCTACTGCACGTGTCGGAGGAAGCATGGTGCTAGTATCGGCTCTCCCCAGATCGGCAGGGGGTGGAGCAGCGACCGGGGCAGCCAATAGGGCAGCATGTGGATAAATTGGCCAAGTATAATTAGGGAGAAAATGGGGAAAAATCTGAAAAAAATACAGAACAAACTAGAGGGCACTCGGTGAAGTGCATAGTAGTCAAACATCAAATAAATTAAGTAGCCTATGCAGGAAGATAACAGTCATGTAACCATACAAGCTCTTTCTATTGGGTTTTATTTATTTCAATAAACACACAGTACAGTAAATTGCAGAATTCTCTTTTTCAATCAAATGCTCTTTAGTAATTGTGTATTATTAAAATGCTCAGTATATATATACACAGCTATGAGAGTAATCACCTTTTAGTTCATACCCTGGACATGTTACAATGAATGAAACAAGAACATTTGTAATTTTCACATTCCTGCAATAGTGATTACATGTAGATTCAATGATGTTTTATGATTCCCCGTGTTTGCTGCAACAAGTATATATCATACATAAAAGAAAAACAGGATATAAACAAAGTACAGAATTTACCATATTAACCAGAATCTGGAGTTTAACATTTCTTTACCTGTACTGTTTTTTCTCTCTCATGATAAAACTAAATCATTTTGCCAAGGAGAAGAAAGGTAAGGAGACAAGATACATTAAGAGTTTGTCTTCTCCTTTCAGTGGAGAGCTCTGTTGAAAGAACAAATGTATCTAAGACAAGTCAATTACCTGACAAATCAAAGCATGTGTACATTTGATGATTAGTCTAATCTGTGTGATTGACAGGAGAGATGATCTGAGGGGCGGAGTTTTTACCACCTTCATTAAGACAGGGACAGAAGTATGGGTAAAGTTTCTCAGTGAAGCTGCAGCCAGTAAAGGAGTAGATAAGAGCTGCAGCATCTACATCATAAAAGGAGACCAGACCCTCCTCATAATCCACAAACACCCCCACCTTCTGAGGCTTCATCTTCAGAGAGAGGAGGACATCAGCGTCAGCACAAGCTTTGTACTCATTTTCATTCCTCAACATTATAGACCAGAAGCCATTCTTAGGGTTCCGTGTGATTTCTCCCTTCCTGTTGATCGACCCTCTGGCCACTCCTAAAGTCCACTTAGGCTTCTCTTTAACCTGAACTTCATAGTAAAATCTTCCTGAAGAGAAGCTCTGCTCTGCTAAGACACTGACATGAGGAAAAAATCTCTCTGGGTTGCGTGGGAGATTCTTCTCTACATCACCATGATGTACTTGTTTCCCATCATCAGACAGGATGAGGCAGGCGTTTGCTGTATCAGGATCCAGAGTCACATCCACTGCATACTGCTGGACCCTCTTCAGCTCAGCCTCAAGCAGCTTCTCCATCTGTTTCCTGAGAGTCTCCTCCAGCTGAGCCACAGCTCTGCTCACAGTCCCCTCATATGATGAGCGATGGACACTGACCTCTGTCCAGTCCTTGGTGTGTGGAGGGGTGTTCAGGGATGATAAGCTTTGGAGGAGATGGAGGTGGTCTTCAGTGTGTGAGAGCTGCTCCACCTCAGCGCTTCTCTTCATCAGCTCAGAGATTTCCTGTTCCAGCTCTTCGATTAAGCTTTCAGCCTGTTCCTGTGTTGTTTTATGCTTCTCCTCAATCGTCTCAATGAGCTCAGCCTGGCCTCTCTCCACAGACCTCCTCAGAGCAGTGAAGACCTGCACACCGTCTGCTATCTCTCTGTCTGCATCTTCCTTGCTGAGCTCCACCGTGTGTTTGATCTCCTGAATCTTCAGTCGTCTCTCCTGGATATTCTGCTGAATTTCAGCCTCTGTCTTCCCCAGCTCAGCCTTCTTTCCTTTATATTCTTCTTTCAGAGGAACAATGTCATGTAACTTGTGGCCTACAGCAGTGCAGTGCAGACACACACACATCTGGTCCGTCTTGCAGAACAGCGCCAGTGGTTCATCGTGCTCTTTACACATCCTGTCTTCCAGGTTCTCCACAGGATCCATCAGCTTGTGTTTTTTCAAGCCCGCCATTTTTTGATGAGGCTCCAGGTGAGTCTCACAGTAGGAGGCCAGACACACCAGGCAGGACTTCAGGGCCTTCAGTTTGGTCCCAGTGCAGACGTCACAGGGGACTTCTTGGCCCATTGTTGGTCTCAAGTCTGGGTTGCTGCTGGTTTTCATCTGAGCTGACTTTCTGAACTGAGCAGCCATCTCAGATATGAAAGTATTGACCCGCAGCAGAGGTCTTATGTTGAAAAGCTCTTTACACATGGGACACTGGCACTGGACATTAACATCCCAGTACTTTGTGATGCAGTTCTTGCAGAAGTTGTGTCCACATGGTGTGGAGACTGGATCAGTGAACACATCCAGACAGATGGAGCACAGAAACTGGTCTTCAGATTGAAGATTGCTGGCAGCTGACATATCTAGACACTGAGACCAAAAGTGAAAGTGTTAAATAACAATACTGTAACACATATTTATTTTGAGAAAACATCAAAGTTACTTATCAGAATATTATCAAAAGTCATGTTTAGTGTAGTTAAATTGCACTAAGCTGAAACCTAATTTTGACAAGTATCAGTGTAAAATGTTTTTTCCATAATTCCTTTCAAAAAGTTAAACTTTCATAGATGATAGATTCATTACACACAAAGTAAAGTATTTCAAGTATTTATTTGTTTAACTTTGCATAAGTCTGGATTCCAGCTCATAAAAACCCCCAAAACTAAGGGGTTGTCCTACAACCCAGGTTTTATGAGTGAAGCGAGGCTCCCACCTATTACCATCTCTGCGTGGTACACGCTATCGAATGCTCTTACCTTTTATTACTTTAAAAGTGTCCTTTCCAACCATCCATTAGACCGTTGACAGGATGCAGACTGGACCCTTGGAAAATCCGGGGCGATCCTGACGGTCTCATGGTCTCCCATCCAATAGCAGGAGTAGAGGCGGGCACAAGCCCTCACGCCTGGAATTGGACCGGGAAAACACCACTCACCCGGCATTCGGCCAGAACCAGACAGACTGGCAGCAAGGCACCTGAGGTGGGAGCCTCGCTTCACTCATAAAACCTGGGTTGTAGGACAACCCCTTAGTTTTATTTCGTTGAAGCTCGGCTCCCACCTATTGCCACCTTACAACCGACCTTGCTGCAAAGGAGCACCTAAGTGCCCGACCTTGCGACTCTCGATCGAAAAATGGGCCGTCACGGCTTATAGCGCATGGGAACCCGATAAGGATTGGGGAGCAGTCAGCGAGGCAACTAGTCCGCGGAGGCAGACAGAACCGCATGAGCGAATGTCGCGCCTCCCACATCCAGACTATAAAACCTCACAAAGGTATGGTGAGTCGACCATGACGCAGCTGCGCACATATCTTCCACCGTCACACCGCGCAACAGCGCCCAGGAAGAAGCCACGCCCCGAGTAGAGTGGGCCTTAATTCCTTCCGGTGGAACCTTCCCAGCGGCAGAATAGGCCAAGTTAATGGCCTCCACTATCCAGTGCGATAGACGCTGTTTGGACAACGGCTTGCCCAGAGCCTTAGCCCCATGGCACACCAGAAGCTGGTTAGACGTACGCAAAGTACGCGTCTTGGCCACATAGGCACGGAGCGCCTGCACGGGGCAGAGCGACCTAAGTCTCCTCTCTTCCGCCGAAGAAGAGGCAGAAGGCTCAAACGCGACCAGGTCTATGGTCATGGACCTGAAGCCAGCCCCAATACACTTAGGCTGATAAGCAGGGTTCGGGCGGAGCGTGGCCCTGCGCCCATCGTTAGAGAACACCATGCACGATTGTTGCACTGACAGGGCAATCAAGTCTCCCACTCTCTTGCCGGAAGACAAAGCGAGAAGCAATGCCGTCTTCAGCGAGAGGTGTTTCAGGTCGGCAGCGTCGAGTGGTTCAAACGGGGGCCTCGAGAGGCCATCCAAGACCGTGACCAAGTCCCACTTGGGAAAGATGTTCCTTGTCTGGGGGCGAAGCTTGCGCACACCCGTCATGAAACGAGAGACCAAAGACAGGCCTCCCACTGTCTTGCCCTCGATGTCCATGTGGCAGGCCGAGATGGCGGCCACATAAACCTTAAGGGACTGCGGCGACTGGCCCGCTTCGTACAGACCCTGGAGGAAGCAGAGAATGGGCCGAACGTCGCAGGTCACCGGGTCCAGGTTCCTTTCTGCGCACCAGCGTGAGAAGGACCGCCACTTGTAGGTGTACTGAGTGCGAGTCGAGGTGGCTCTAGCACTCTGTATGGTTTGCACGACGTTCGCAGGCAGGCCCTGGGCTAGCAACCGTTCCCGTTCAGGGACCAAGCGGCCAGCTTCCACTTGTGTGGGGATGGGTGGAGTATCTCTCCGCCCGCCTGCGACAGCAGGTCCTTCCGACGCGGCAGCAGCCACGGAGGACCTCTCGTCAGAGTGATCAGATCCGCAAACCAGACCTGCGACGGCCAGTGCGGGGCTACCAGAATGAGCTGTAGCCCTTGCTGTCTCACCCTGGCTAGCACCTGGGGAATCAGTGCGATTGGGGGGAACGCATAGAGGGCCGCCCTCGGCCAGACGTGCGCCAGCGCGTCGTGGCCCAACGGTGGATCGTCCGCGAGGATGGAAAACCACTGGGGGCAATGGTGTGCGAGCCGCGAGGCGAAGAGATCGACGCTGGCTTGCCCGAACCTGGCCCAGATCTGCTCCACCACCTGTGGGTGGAGAACCCATTCTGAATTGCGCGGGTTGCCCCGCGATAGCAGGTCCGCTCCCAGGTTGAGGTGGCCCCGAATGTGTGCCGCCGACAGGGACAGCAGGTGGAGACGGGCCCACTCGTGGATGACCGTAGCCAGCTGGTTCAGAGCCAGCGACCGGACACCGCCCTGGCGGTTGATGTACGCCACTGTCGCGGTGTTGTCCGACCGTATCAGTACATGGTGGCCCATGATCTGATGTTGGAAGTGCCAAAGAGCGAGGCGAACTGCCTCCAGCTCTAGTATGTTTATGTGGCGAAGCTGTTGGGCTTGCCATCGCCCGTTTGCAGCCTGGCCTTCGAAGACCGCGCCCCAGCCCCAAAGGGAGGCGTCGGTCCGAATCACTCGCCTGAGTGGGACCGGACCCAGTCTGGCGCCCTCTAAGAGCCAACAGCGGTCCGTCCACACTTCCAAGGCTTGGCGAGCGCGGTCCGACAGCGTAAGGACGCGGGACCGATGTATCGCTGGGTCCAAGCGATGACCGAGGAACCACCTTTGGAAGGGGCGCATGTGCAGCAGCCCCAGAGGAATTGCCGCGGTCGCCGCGGCCATAAGGCCCAGTAGCACGGAGCACTGGTGAACGGAGATCGTGCGTGCGTGACGCCGAGTCTCCGCTGTCCTCCGAAGGTTGTCCAGCCTCTCCGGAGAGAGGCGGGCGCGCATTGAAAGGGAGTCTAGCTCCAGACCCAGGAAGGTTGTGACCTGTTGAGGCACAAGGGCGCTCTTGCGCCAGTTTATAAGGAACCCCAAGGCCTGGAGGTGGGAAGTCAGCACCTCGGTGTGTGCGGACACCATCTCGCTCGAGCTCGCCGCTATCAGGGCGTCGTCGAGGTAGACGTAAACGCGGATCCCCATCTCTCGGAGGGGAGCCAGCGCTGTGTTGACGCAGACTGTGAAAGTCCTGGGACTTAGAGACAGGCCGAAGGGGAGTACGCAGTACTCGTAGGAGACTCCCTGAAAGGAGAACCGGAGGTACCTCCTGTGCCTTTCCACGATGGAAACGTGGAAGAAGGCGTCCTTTAGGTCGACTGACGTGAAGAAGTCCCCGGGTCTGATCGCTCTGAACAGTGTGGGGAGCGTCAACATGCGGAAGGGAAGCTTCCTGAGCAGGGGGTTTAGCCGCCTGAGGTCGAGGATGGGCCGTAAGGACCCGTCCTTCTTGGGCACCAGGAAGTACCTGTGGTAGAACCCGGACTGCCTGTCCTTGTCCGGCACGGGCCGTATCGCGCCCTTTGCCAGAAGCGAGGAGACTTCCTCGCCGAGGACAGCCATGGAGTCCGCATTCGCCAGGTCTGAGACAGGGATGCCCGTGAAAGCCGGCGGGGGGGCCGCGAACTGCAGCGCGTAGCCCTTCTCCAGCGTTCGCAGCACCCACGGTGTGGGTCTGCACAGCCTCTTCCACAGGGGGAGGCTGTTTGCCAGGGCAGGTCTGGTGCCCTGTGTCGGGGTTACCCTTGGCACATGATCCTGAGGCGCCACGGCACACGGCCCCAGCAGGACGTCCCCAGGGGGGGTGCGTCCCGGAGGCCGTGGCAGCATGGCGTGCAGCCCCGGCAGGACCAGCCCATAGGGGCTGCGTCCCGGAGGCCGCGGCGAGTCGTCGCCCGTGGTGTGCGGCCCCAGCAGGACCAGCCCGGGGGGGCTGCATCCCGGAGGCCGCAGGAGGTCGTTGCCCGGCTGGTGCGACGACAGCTGTGGGGGGGGAATAGCAGGGGGGCCTGCAGATGGTGAGGTGCCCTCCGAGCACCTCGCAGCTTTCGCTGGCAAGGGACACGTACTGAGCAAGGCTCTCTTCGGCGCTCGACAACACTGTGGGACGCCAGGTCCTGGCAGCGTGGAGGCTGCCCCTCCCCCCCCCGGGGGACCGCTAGGTACGCGCCGGGCCTCGGGGCCCGGTCGCGGTGGCCGACTTGTCAGGGTTACGGCGGGAGCCCCTGCTGCGGCGGGCACGGCTTCCTCGACCCGCGCCAGTCCAGGCTGGCTGGGGAGGTGTTGGCCCCGCGTTCCTTGGGGCATTCGAGCTGTTCCTGTCTGCATTGGCTGGGGGACCGGACCACCCCTGGGGTTGCCTGTCCCGTGGACGGCGTGCAGGGCTGCCGCGGGTCGTCGTCGAACGACCTCGGGCAGGGGGTGGCCTCGCTGTGTGATGGGTCGCCCCGGTCTTGCGCGGCAGGACTCTGCCGACCGCCTCCGTGTCCTCACGCCGCCTCTGGGCCCTGCTGGCGAGGTCCGCCATTGAACCGAAGAGCCCGGTAGGGCAAACGGGCGCGTTGAGGAGGTCCGTCCTCTCATGGCCACGCAGGCTGGTGAGCTGCAGCCAGAGGTGACGCAAGGCGGCCACCGAAGATCCCATGACCCTCCCTGAGTCCTCCGACACACACTCCAGCATCTTGAAGACGTAGTCGGAGACCCGGCGTAGCTCAGTGAACATTTCAGGCTCGGGGGCTGCTTGGACCTGGTCTACCAGGAAGCAATGATACTTAAGCAGGAAGGCCATGGTGTTGGCCATGGAGGCCGCCTGGCCTGCCGCCAGATAGGACTTTTCCAGGAGCGAAGCAGTCTCCCTGCAGGCTGGGGAGGGGAGCAAGGGCTTCCCTTCCTTCTTCTGGCCTGGGAGCAGGTGGTCCGCCACCGCCTTCTCCAGTGGGGGGGGATGTTCATAGCCTGATTGGGCCCCTTCCACGACGCTAGACCAGCACTTAAAGCGTCGGATGGGGGCCTCAGAGGAGTAGGGTTTGGTCCAGGATCGCTGAACCCTACGCTGCACGTCGGGGCAGAAGGGCAGGCTGCCCCGTAGTGGCGTCTCAACGGCGCGGAAGTGGGAGGCGGTGAACATGTCCTTCTCGACGGTAGGGGGCGTAGGCCAGTCCCAGTCGAGGGCGGAAACAGCCCTGGCCACGACCTCCCTGAACTCCCTCTGGTAGATCTCAGAGGAGATGTCGTCAGGAGGGGGGAGCCCCCCGGGGTGAGCCCTTTCTGGGTTACCCGGGCCGGCCAGCAGGGAGGCCTCATCATCCCGTTTTGGGTGGATCTCGAGGAAGTCATCCCAGGGTCCCCCGCCTCCGGCCATCTTGGCGGAAAGGCGAGCCCATTCCGAGACACGGGAGTTAGCCGCACCTTCACCCGACCTGGGGGAGGGGGGCAGGGAACAGCGGGAACCATGTGGGGAACGCAGGTGGGGACCGCGCTGGGAACCCGTCTTGTGCTGTGAACCCGCTGGGAAACTGTGCCGGGTATACTGCTCGCACTGCCGTGATCCCGGCGGGAAGTCACGCTGGGAACCTACCTGGCAGCTGTGCTGTGAACCCGACCGAGAACCGCGTTGGGAAATTCGCGCGTCATGCCGCGGGCGCTTCGGCGGGGAGCACTGTTGGGAACCTACCTTTTTTCTTTGGTAGCTGTGCTGCGAACCCGACCGGGAACCCCGCGCATCTTGGGCGCTTCAGCGGGCAGCGCTGCTGGGAACCCTCCTTGTGGTTTCCATGCTGTGAACCCCAACGAGACACACGTGGGGAGCTCACCTGGGAGCACTGCTGGGAACCCTCCTTGTGGCCGTGCTGTGAACCCAAACGAGAAGCACGTGGGGAGCTCTCCTGGGAGCTGTGCTGGGAGCCCTCCCGAGAGTTGTCAACGTGCTGCTGTCCGAGAGGCAGCGGGGTGTCGGAGGTAGCAGGCCCAGAGGTAGTCTGACTCTGGCTGGGCTCAGCTGCAGCAGCAACGCCGCCAGCGTGGCCTCTGAAGAAGTCTGCCCTGTATTTTTGAGTGCTACGAGGCATCTCAGTACAGGCGAGGCAAAACTCCGGATCTCCGAGGCAGCTATCTGCGTGGGCCTGTCCCAGGCATTCAACACACAGCGTGTGCGAGTCCTTGGCTGATAGCCACGCACCACACTTGTCCGCACAGCGCTTCGCCTTGTTAACACTAGCCATCCTGTTAGAACACGCGGTAGTGACAGGCGAACAACGTTAACGTTAATGTATCCTCTTCTTTATCGCCTTGTGGGTAACACTGAAGCAAGCGAGTTACACAAACCACTGAACGTGGCAGACCGAGCGCGCGTAGGCGGCAGGCTATTTTAGCGGGTCTTAACTCTAGCAAGCCAGTCGGCAGTGGTGCCGACTAATACCTGTAACCCAATACAAGAACGAGACTAAGCTACGAAACACGTGACGCTAGTAGCGGAGAGTTATCTCTACGTGAGGTTAGCTTAGACAGAGCAATTCAATTAGCAAGCATACAACGACACTCGGACCGGCTTGTTCTTAAAAGCCGCCGACACGTGAAAAAAACACTTAGCTTTGTCGCTCGCCTCCAACTTTCACCGCCCAGGCGAAGGTAACCTTCCAGACCGGAAAATCAACGACCGAGGTTCCCGTCCGCTACGCCGATGTACGGGGAGCAGTTGAAGTGAAAGTGGTCGGGCAAGCTAACGCTAATCTGGAGCAATAATTCACACGTCTGTCCTTGGCCGAATGCAGGTAAGAGTGGTGTTTTCCCGGTCCAATTCCAGGCGTGAGGGCTTGTGCCCGCCTCTACTCCTGCTATTGGATGGGAGACCATGAGACCGTCAGGATCGCCCCGGATTTTCCAAGGGTCCAGTCTGCATCCTGTCAACGGTCTAATGGATGGTTGGAAAGGACACTTTTAAAGTAATAAAAGGTAAGAGCATTCGATAGCGTGTACCACGCAGAGATGGTAATAGGTGGGAGCCGAGCTTCAACGAAATAAAACAGTATTTCAAGAAATTAAATATCACATAAAACCAATCAAAAACCGGTATTTCATGCCTGCACTCAATACTTGGTCGGGAATCCTTTTGCTTTAATTACTGCCTCGATGCCATATTTCCATGATTTTTTTTTTTTTTTAAAGATCTCTATATCTCAGTGGTTTAAACAGTAAATATTATCTGCTGTACTCACCTATGTAGGTCTAAGACTGCTGTATTGTTGAGGAAGGCCTGATGATCTTCAGTTTATTATTCTTTCCAGAGAAAGACAGAGACTTGTCGACTGCAGCAGTGCTGTCGCTCTGAGTTAGCCTACTTTCAGTTTGACTTCAGGAATGTCACCTTCAAACACACCTGTCTCTGCCGTGTTGCTCCGCCTCTTCCTGCAGTTAAATATTAATCTCATAGCAGTTAATGTTTTGTACCTTTGGACTCACTGTATGCTAGCTGTCTACACAAGAAGGCTAGCAATGCTTGAATTAAATGACTCATGAAACTTTGAACCTTGGATGTTTAAACCTGGAATAAAGCAATAAAACTAGAAGGAGCAACATCAGTAGTAAGGAAACAACCCACCCAGAACTGAAGACTGAAGAACAGGTTTATCCCCAGAGCTGTAGCTTCCATCACCCTCTACACTCCCATAGCTGCTGAGGACTGAAGAACAGGTTTTTCCCCAGAGCTGTAGCTTCCATCACCCTCTACACTCCCATAGCTGCTGAGGACTGAATACTATACTGAGTTAGCTTCTCCCATCCACCACCCCACCACCAAACTGCTGCTAATGCACTCCAACATTTTATTATGTGCCTGATATTGTCAAAGGGCCAAGCACCAAATACCATCTTATCTTTGTTGAGTAAATCAATCTGCTAACTTTATGAGATAACATTTAACCACCTTGGATCAATAGTTATTTTGTCTGTTGTCAGACTTTGTCCCTGCTGGCCACCATACAGACTAGTGAGCTAGACAAATCACTTGGATTCTGCTACACTCTATGATGAATTACAACCTTGCTCCACTGACTGTATAGGTGAGGGAGCAAGTTTTAAATCATCACCCATCATCTGATTCTACACACAAAACAGTCATGATTATTACACTTTGTAATAAAACATAAAACAAACATAAAACAGTTTAAAAGTAGGTAGAAAGACACAATCTTCACAAGTTATAGGGATGAGGGAGGTGTTGGGTATCACTAGGTGTTATTCATAGCTTTCAAGGGGCGTTACGTGCTGCCGGGAACGCCCACCTGACGGTCAAAAAAAAAACTTGTTCATTCTGCTGCCCGCCGAGTCGACTAGTTTCTCACGCTGTTTGTTTTAGAGCTGCACGCTTTGCATATTAAGGACACGTCAATTGACACGCAGCCGCCCCGTGAAGTACTGTTTGAGCGGACGACAGCCCAGGCATCACTTTTTAGCAATAGTCTCACTAATCCCACAGTGGTTTACCTGCTTTTGAGATCTGCAAAAAATAGTTTGCTTCTGTCTCACCCGTTCTCCCTCTCTCTTCACACGCGACGAGGGCTGGGCTCCACAACATTATAAAAACGAGTCCGCACTCCGCACGCAGTCTCTTGTTGTGAAACAATTTCTCCGAACTGCCATGTGTTGGACAGTAACGTTAACGATAGTTCGGTTTGTTTGAAGTGCCCAAAACGTGTAGTTTGTTTAGATATCGTTCTTTTTCAACGCTTGATAGATGGTCTAAATATTCCTGACTGGAAACTGGTGGAAAAAAGACCGCTTTTTGCTGCAGCTGCGTCTGGAGTGTTCAGCGCCATTGATGTTTTGAGTTTTGACCGCCAGAAGGGGCGTTCCTTGTACTTACGTAACGCCCCTTGAAAGCTATGAATAAGGGTACTGCTTATTTTATTTTTATTTTTTGGGGTTACTTTCTTGTTGCTTTTCCATGTGTGTGTGTGTGTGTGTGTGTGTGTAAATATGCGTATATAATGAGTATTGTAGTCATATATTTAGATAAATATATGAATGTGTGTGTATATTAATATGTATATATTTATACATGTTATTGTATGATGTGTATATATTATATTTATATTTTCATATTATTATAAAATCTGAAACAGAATTACTAGTAAATATTACACAGTAGTGTATAGACAGGGTTAGACCAGGAAGCTTATTATATATTATTTATGGAGAAGGGGTGGGAGTTAATAAGTTTTACTTCTTCTCACTCCTTTTCGAATATGTATATATTCTATTTTTCTTTGTTTCTGAAATGGCTTTTATTTTATTATTTTGCTTTCATATTCGAAATAAACACTTCAATCAATCAATCAAAAAATAAATTGCCAGCTCCATCGCTAGAAATATGTGCCTCAGAAATAAATTCTGCAGTCAGTCAGTGAACTTTTATCCATTTATTACATCATAATTATGGTTCTATCGAATCGTGAAAGTCAAATTGCATATCGAATTGTATTGTGAGATAAGCAGATATAGCCATCTTCATTCTTGGTAGTTTTTTTTTTAAAGTTTAGTTTAGTTTTTTTTGTTTAGAAAGTAAATGCTGGGCAGTGGCAGTCTCTCTGGTAGCCGCTGCATTGCTGCTGCAGCAGACAGACAGCAGGCAGGGTTACACAGAAATGCATACTCCAACCCTGCAGGGCTCAAACGAGGACATAGCTGTCAACCTCCCCAATAACAGTTTTAATGAGAGAGATACTGAGGGTGAGAGAGAGAGATACAAAGGTTCAGAGAGGGAGAGAGAGGGACAGAGTGAGATGGAGGACCAGAGATCATTCATTTCAATGTCCGCCAACAAAAGCAATTCAGTTGGTTCATGAAATCGCTGGGCTGCGTGCTGTGCAGTGGTTGTGGTGTGGGAGATTCCAGCTGTCAAAAGAAGACAAAAGACTTGCTCCTGGCCAATCCCGGCGCTTGACTGCTGCGTAGGCGTGCACAGGGCGTGGTTTTGGCTTAACCTATGTGGGTTTCGAAATAACGCAGTATGGACAGACAGCCGAGCAGCAGCAGCAGCGCCATCAGAAGCTGCGTGCTTATAGCCTACACAGCACGGATTAAAACCACAGGTCTAAAACACTGCATTGGAACAATTTAGAAGCAATTTATGAGAGAGACTACTGTTGTTTATGTTACCCTAACGACATAACGTCAGCACAGATGTGTTTCCTTGTTGGAAATTATGTCTGCAGCAATCGGATTTTGATTGACAACAGCTGCGTGTCTTCCAGGAACGCCGTTCAGGCACAGAATTTCTTAACGGAACTGAGTTCCGGACGGTTCCGGCCCACTTTCACCAGTGGGTGTGAGGCATTGCTATCTGAGGGTGGATTGCTCCTGATTGGTTGGCTGAATCACCTGGTTGGGGGGTGAGCTCTGATATTTGATCCCTCCCCAGTCACTGGCTTTACACCAGCTCAGCAAGATGGACAGATCATCATCACGGCAGTGGCACACTAGAAAAAAAAAAGTTTAGGACGGAGTGGCAAGACGAGTATTTTTTTACCGAAGTAAATTCAACAGCAGTTTGTCTCATTTGCAGACAGAGAGTGGCTGTTTTGAAAGAGTACAATATACGTCGCCACTACGAAACTGATTTTCAAAGTACCTTGAGGATTTTTCAAGTTGTGAATTAAGTCAAATTTCTCTCTTGATTACAAAGGTGGAAAATACAACTGTTTTTAACTGGGTGTTTAAGCTCCCCACAAATGCAGATGTTTTTTTCAAATATATTTAACCAATTGCAAATTATTACAATTACCAAACAGATAAAAAGTAGATTATTATATTGAAATGTTATTTTAGATTTAGAATGTTAATTTTCTATAAAGATTTATATCTTTATATCTGTTAATATCGTTGAATGTTTTTATATGTTGTATATTTCTTCTAATTTATCGTGTCCTATGTACATATGTAACTTGTGCACCAACCACACCGAGTCAATTTCCTTGTATGTGCAAACATAAAAATAAAGGAATCTATTGAGGACATTTTCTTCAACCTCCGTCATATTGAAAAGACTCGCAGTGGTTGGCAGCTGGACAGCTTTATATGGGAACGTGCACGTTAACACGGTTTGCAAGGAGATGCGAAATGGAACTGTAATTTCACTCAAGCAGCAAAAAGATTATTAGCAAGTCCTACTGTTGAGAAATGGTTGCATTTAGTTTACTACCGTTTACTACTCTGAAGATATATGAAGAGAGGCTCTGAATACTTGTGACGTTATACTCGGGAAGGGAAGCGAACAAGGGTGATAAAAATGATAGAGAGAGAGAAGGATATCTTTAAGAGTCCCTTCAACCCGGGACCCAGAACTGGAAACCTACTTATCTCGGTGTCAAACCTCTTCGCATCCATTATAACCGACAAGGTTTAACAGGGGACATGGCCGGCTGTCTGAACTCGGCTGTGTCTTCTTCATAGCCTGCTGACACTTAGAAGGCACTCAAGATGGCCCTCCCATGGCCGCATTGTAGAACAACAGAACACTAAGCACTCTCAATCCACATGAAGTGATTTCTCTCCCCGTGCCGTCAACACTTCTCTGTGGGCTACGAGGACACAGCACACGCCTAGAGGCTGAGGCCTCCGCTGTCCTGGAAGCACGATGCTTAGACGACACTTGAGAAAATCAATAGAAAATGAAAGGGAGTGGGGGTAGGGAGGGGAGTGATGAAAGGGGGGAGAGACAGCAAAAGACTAAAATGGAGAGAGTAAATGTCACCGAAAAGTAGGGGTGTCAAAAATAATCGATTATAAGATGCATCGCGATGCGGATGTGCACGATTCTGCATCGATTCACAAATGTCAAAAATCGATTATAAAAAAAATAAAAAATAAAAAAATATATATAATCAAATAAAATATAATGGAAGTACATGCAGTTGTTTATTTTAATTATGGATCATAATACAATGCAATTCCAAATGCACTTTTATTTTAAAAGTAGCCACACAGTGAGAAAAAAGAAAGTGAGAAAAAATAAATCATGTATTGCAGAAAAAAGTGATGCATCGATTTAAGATGCATCGATAATCGTAATCGAATCGAATCGTAGCCCTCTGAATCGTGAGGCCAGTGAAGATTCACAGCCCTACCGAAAAGACAAAGACATGTCCCTTGGCAACAGTGAGTCCTGTGTTTCCAAGCAACAGGGGTAAAGTCGTTTTCTTGGCAGGTAATCACAGGTCAAGAGGCTGCGCCCCTGCACGGCATTTCAGTTTGTGAACGCTCCTCTGGTCCTCGCAAACTCATCTGTTATCTGGCCTCCTTAACCAGGACGGCAGTGCGGCTGTCATGGAGACAAAAGTAGCCTACACACAACGCTGTGTTACGAGCCTGGCCTGCCCTCCAGTGACAGAGGCAGGCAACACGACTCAATGTGTCACACACTCTCATTTAGCTTTTTTACATCAAAATTAGGGCTGGGTTAAAAAAATCGATATATCGGGATATGAGATTTTGGTCATATCGCCCACCCCTATGTTTAATGTCCAAATATATATGGACCTAAATCCCTAAATCAGGGGATACAGGGGATTTACACATGTACACAAAGGGTCACACAACCTAGCCTCAAATCATATTCATTGTTATTTGAATAGAAATGAGAAAGAAAGAAGAAAAAACTACAACGTATAAAGCCACAATGTCATTACTAGTGAGCCATAATTGATTGGAGATGGAATGAGTGTATATGGGCTGGCACTTTCAACTCATCAAAGTCCCAGTGCAGAGCCTTGGACACATTGCGAGCAGACAACTGGCCAAGCCGTGAAACATTTGGTTGGGTTGAGCTAAGTTTTCCAAACAGGAGAAGACTGACTCTCAGATGGAATGATGGTCCTCATCACAAAGTGTGTGACACCTCTGGTCTGCCTTACCTTAGCACACTGCATATGAAACCTCTGGTCTGCCTTACCTTAGCACACTGCATATGAAACCTCTGGTCTGCCTTACCTTAGCACACTGCATATGAAACCTCTGGTCTGCCTTACCTTAGCACACTGCATATGAAACCTCTGGTCTGCCTTACCTTAGCACACTGCATATGGTTGCAGCCCTCGTTCTTCTGGATGGGGGACTTGCAGTTGGCACAGGCCTTGGAGTTGGTGAGCATCCACAAGCAGTTAGCCGCGTCCTCGTAGGCCTCGCTCACACCAGCCACTTCACAGGGAGGAGGGCAGGCAAACACAATAATGAGGTTATAACCACAGCTCTTAAACAGACCACTGCATTGAGTGGGACTAATGTGGATTGCTTCTATCTTTTGCTTCTATCTCCTCCCAAGATGCTCGTGCACCAACAGCCAACAGATGCAAACACACAGACACACAAACAGAATACTTGGCTACAGTGGCGCAGTATTGTATAGGAAACCGTGGACGATTCCAAGGGCCCTTGACTGACAGGGGCCCTAAGGCTACGTTCACACCGGGCACCAAAGCCTTGCCTATGCCTTGCCTTTACCCACGCTTTTAATTAGGCGTCCTTTTTAGTCAATGAGGCTGTGTACACTGGGCGCCTGAGCATGAACCCTGCGTGTACCCACGCCTTGCCTGTGCCGCACCGATTTTATCGTTTAGGCGTGAGTTCTATTTTCAAGCCGACTAGGCGCGTGAAGGCAGACTTCTTCTGTCAAGCCATGAAAGAAAAACGCGACAATATCCGTGGGAAATGGCAAAGTCAACTGAATTTCAAAATAAAATGGAGTTACTACAACAGTGTTGAGCAGAGAGAGAGAGAGATTGACGGGTGGCTATCACGTGGGGCTTTCTCCCTGTCGGTAAACAAATCTTCATGAGAGAGAATAGCGACCGAAGAAGCAAGATGGACAATGTTGTTGTGTCAGCACATATTCTTGCAAGATTACCTCTCTAAAAAGTCTGACTATAGTCAGACCTGGTTATACATATCCAGCATCAATAGAACATTAAATATATCAGATTTATTTGAACTACCCATGATAATTTGGGACCAGACGTGAAAAAATACAGTCGGGAGAGAGGAGAGGCACTTGTGACTCGGCTCCAGGTTCAGCGTGCAAAGGCGTGCGGTGTGATCGCAAAAGCGTGTAACAGGTTCACGCCCAGCTCAAGGTCTGCAGGCGTAGGCGTGGGTTGAGGCAAGGCAAGGCGTAGGTGCCCTGTGTGAACGTAGCGTAACAGGGGCCCTAAAAAAGAATTGAAAAGACTGGAATTTTTTGCAGTATTAAATTATTAGCCTATCGTCATTAATATAATATTTTATTCCTACTAATAAAACTAATGGTTTATTTTTATTTTTATTGTATTTTGGCAAAAAAAAATTAAATCATCCACCCTCCTCCCCCTTCGATTTTCATGAAATGGTTCAGTCCTGCCTCAAGTCCGCCCCCAAACTACTCAGAACTGCCGGCTTCTATCAGAAATGCGTAGTGAGTGAGATCATGGCAGCAGCAGCAGCAGCATCATCATGTCTAAATAAGGCAAGAGAGCCAATTAAACAAATGAAATGGTCAAAGTTGTCATTGACATTTAAGGTATTTCAGATAGGCACCCCCTCCCCCGCCCGAGTATTTCTAGTTTGAGGCGGTTTCCCGGCCGTGTGTAACGTTTGCGCTATATAGAATCACAATCAGAATGATTAGAACAGCTGTTTAGATAATCACATTTCTACAGAACCATGGAGTGCTATACCTTATTCTGTTTATAAGAAGGGCTTTCCACTTTACAAGTAAGCAGAAATATATGAAAGCCTGAAAACGAAAAATAAGTAGTAATTCAATTAGTTACAAATCAGTTTGCAATCTCTTTGGATCTGACATGACATCTCTGTTCTCCATCTACTCTCCAAAAATGTCCTGTGCTCCATAAGAGTAATACACATTATGGATATGAATGAATTTGATTGTGATATTAAAATGTTAAATCGAATATGATGCTGTGATATTGTCCAAATCTCCAAGAAGCCTTTTATTTTAATTTTTTTCCTGTGATGGCTATACTATACTAGTCCTACATAATACTTTCCTACTCAGTGGACTTACAGGGTCTGAGAGTTTATAGTGATACTCTTGTCTTGTCCTAACCATAGAACTGTGAACTTGAAATTAAGCTGTTAGTCCATAGTGAAATAGGCTGTTACTTCACAGACATTTCTGAGTGTTTACATTTTGCTCCTCTTCTAACCAATCAATGCAGGGATTTTTTATTAATTTTTTGCAAGCCATTCATACTAAATCAGTTGTCCCTGGCCTACAACAGTCTATAATAACAGACTCCTGTTGGACTCCATATGTGTATCAATATTCTTTCTAAGTCATTAGTTTACTGATAGTATTTCTTTGTTCACTCTGGGGTATTCAGAGCAAAGAGGGAGAGAGAGACAGAGATGATTCAACAGGGCAAGGAGAGCTGGCATAGATGATATGGAGGTGAGTGAGAAAGGGCAAATAATGACATTACAATAGTCTAATCTGAATATTAATTTAAAATTAGATATTCTTCCAAATCGGGCTTCAAATGGCCAAAAGGTTTCCGCCATCAGTGGGCCCGGTATGGTATCCTTTCATGGGGCCCAAAATCCCTGACCGCGCCCCTGCTTGACTATTATCAAAGCACCTCTGATGTGCCCTTTGAAATGTCAAGATAAAACAGAATGTGGGGAAATCGAAGGGGAGGATGGTTCCAAAACAAAATAATTGCTTTTATCTCCGTCTTATCAACGTGGCACTTTGGACACAATTGGGGGCCATCTCCCGCAGTCCAATTACTGCTTCTAAACATTGCATAATATCAACGTGTGTGTGTTGTTCATTTAAATGAATCATTTATTATCAACATGCTGGATTTTAATTGGCTCAGCCGCTAAACTGTCTGTAATTACGGACTGACTGTTAGAGTGCCAGGCAATTTAGCCTCGAATCAATCACTTTATACGCAGCCCAAAAAATGATGAACAAGTTGCCTCCAGATAGCTTAATATGACTGCATGACTGTCTTAAGTATATGACTGGCAAAGGCAATGAGTTACTTTAATGGAACCACTTGCCGCTTTTGAACCCCATCTCTATCTATCCAAAATCGGGATATAGTGTGAAAAACAACAATGTTCTCTGTGTCTCTGGGGTTCTTCAGGTTCTGCTCCAATTCCTCCAACCAGATCTTGAAGGTGCGCCTGCTCGCACGGCTGTTTTTCAAGCTATAGATTGGATTTGCAAATGTTTGTATGCCTGCATCCACACGAACAGTCGCATCAAGCGCCTTAAGGAGCCATACCAGCTGGCGGGGGCGGAGTTTCTGATGGGGCGGAGTTTCTGATCAACAGCTAGACAAGCAACACCCATACTCACATTCCTCAGGTCTCATCTCAGTCACTTTCTGGAGCCACATCTTCCAGGTGTCACAGTCACAGGGCTCATGGGCTTCTCCTTGACACTCCCTGGAACACACACACACACACACACACACACACACACACAGAGAGCTAAACACACAGGTGATGCAGACAGATAACTGAAAAGACAGAGCCAGCTGCGACAGACGGACCACGTTTCGACAGGTAGATAAAAGGCAAATAGCGTGTGTGTCTGCGTGTGCGCACCTGCTGCATGTGTTTGTGTGCATGTGCGTATGGGTGTCTACGCATGTATATTCTTATCTTATGGTATTTTCTGGTACCCAGGTTTTATTTTCTCAAGTTTGCCTTTTAACCTCCCTTGTGTTATTGTACCTTGCTGCTTTCACATGTTATTTTCACGCTAGATGACCGAGGGGACAGGTGCTGCAAACTAGCAGCCACTATAGAGACAGTCGGCATGTCTGGGAACGCCCACAAAATGTTAAACGGCTGGCGCGCGAGTGGGGTAAAACCGCCCATATAGCTCATGGGCTGACTCACCAAAAGACGGTGCTGCAGCTCTAAACTACAGGTTTGGGGGTTCTAGAGCAGAACACAAGACGTCTGCTCAGATGTGCGTTTTTACTGCGGTGGTTAAATCCCTGATCGCGTCTGCCTGGGCTGGGCTATCAGCTAAATTCTAACTTTGCTGAATGGATAGAACGGGGGAATTTACCCCACCCTGACCCCGCCCCCAGGCTAACCCAGCGTCTATTGTGGGCGTTCCTAGAGCCTGTATGGGGGCGTTCCCAGACATGCGGACTGTCTCTATAAGCATTACACAAGCATCGGATAACTGTTCTTTTGCCTTTGGACATTTGTTCGCTGTTATTTGCTCATCAGTCTTATGTATTCTGGATCTGTCCTTTCGAAATAAACCTCAAATAAAATAAAAGAAATAGGTGGACAGACACACACACAGACACACAGGCAGGCAGACAGATGAGATAGGATGAGACAGACACCCAAAAAGACCCACAGACGCATTTTGCTTCCTCCACCGGTCTGTCTCCAGACTACATATGAAGATGAGGTCTGTCTCCAGACTACATATGAAGATGAGGTCTGTCTCCAGACTACATATGAAGATGAGGTCTGTCTCCAGACTACATATGAAGATGAGGTCTGTCTCCAGACTACATATGAAGATGAGGTCTGTCTCCAGACTACATATGAAGATGAGGTCTGTCTCCAGACTACATATGAAGATGAGGTCTGTCTCCAGACTACATATGAAGATGAGGTCTGTCTCCAGACTACATATGAAGATGAGGTCTGTCTCCAGACTACATATGAAGATGAGGTCTGTCTCCAGACTACATATGAAGATGAGGCGAACAGTGAGCAGCACACAAACGGCATGGTGCTGTCAGAACCAGAACCCTCATCCATTGGTGATATCTGCCTTTCAACCAAATGCCTCCCCCCCTATCCGCCTACTGCCTGCCGGCTGTCGGGGGAACTCTGAAAGTGGGGCGTGTCGTGTCTTACATCCAGTTACATTAGCGGACGACGTCACGTCAAGTGAGCTCCTCAGTGAACCTGACGAGCCAACCTAACGGCCTCTTCCAGGAACCACGCAGGGAGGTGAGGTGCAGTGAGGTGTGTATGAGACGGGGCGGGGTGGAGGTCACGCTATGGGGGGGTGGAGGCTGGGGAAGGCGTGCTGCGGGGCTCTGGGAGGGTGAATGGAGAGAGGACAGAAGGTGGAGGAGCACAGGGCATCTGGGCCCTCTCTGTCTCAGAGTGCTGCCAAGCTCACACACAGAGGGAGGGAGAGAACGAGCGCGTACTAAAGAGTGTACAGGGATATGCATGGCTGCCCATGATCGGATCACATACAAACCAACAAGCAAACACAGCAGCACCTGAGTGTGCAGACACAGCATACTGCACGCACAACACATCTTTTTGTTTGCCCAATATATGCTTTGCCACAAGGGCAAGTTAGCATATTTGTGTACACTACACTTCTGGGTATAGACTGTCATGAAATGGGCCATTTTCACGCTACCATTTTGGAGAAATTGATAGTCAAAATCTCAATTCTGACCTTGAAAAAGGTGTTTTTCCCGACTTTCTAAGTACTGTAAAATCACAGAGCTGCATAACTAGGGCTGGGTTCAAAAAATCGATTCTCCGATTTTTAATCGATTTTTATTTTAATCCTCGATTATCGATTCATATGTCCAGAGATCGAAAAAACAAATATTAAAAAAAAATAAAATAATAATAATAATAATAATAAACAGGCTAAAATATTATGCTGTGTGTGGTAGTTGAAACATAGATTCAAGTTGACGTTTATTTATGTTTGTAGTTGAAACAAAAACATAAATACTGTAGGCTACATGAATGGAAATGTTTGATCATTAATATCTACTTTTAGAAATTATATAGGCTGAAATCAAATCACTGTGCATAATTGTGAAAGTGTCTTTATTGACAGATGAAAAGGCTGTTATTTACCCTTGTCACCACCTGGTGAGTAAATATATGTGTAACTAAAACCATTAAAATTGACAAGAGGTTTTTTCCCCGTGTATCTACTTGGCTGGTTGGGAACCCCTGTGTTACATAACTGGACATGTAATTCAGGGTACAGATCAAAAAACCTTTTTAAACATATTGAAATCGATCGAATCCGAATCGAATCGAATCGAATCGAATCGAATCGATTCGCAACCTTGTGAATCGGAATCGAATCGATTCTTGAAATTTGAACCAATACCCAGCTCTATGCATAACCACAGACCATGACTGACATATTTGTGTACACTGCACCCCTGGGTATAGACAAGTGCACCTGTTCTACATCCCAACCTAATCATCCCACAGGTTGCTGCTCTGCTCTCTAACCTGACACACTAGCAGGACAGAAGTCTGACATGGCTCAGTCCAGTGATTCCCAACCTGTGGTCCGCGGCCCCCTGGTGGGCCGCGAAGGTATTGCAAGTGGGCCGCCAAATCATTTCCAAAAAAGTATGATTTTTGGAAAAAAAAAAAAAAAAAAAAAAAAAAAAAAAACATTTTTTTTTTTGGAAAGATTTTGAAAAATCATACTTGAAAAAGTATGATTTTTGTTTCTTTGATGTTATTGCTTTTGCTTGAATTGAAGTTTCATCTTTACATCATCTTTATATTGGGTTTGTGTTTATTTGTAACCCTATCGATTTAATGTGCTTTCTTCTGATATTTGGATTTTGTTTGGATCTGATATTGGATGTCAAATTGTTATGAGAATGCATTTTTCCATTGTTGAAGGATACCGTTATTTATTAATCATTTGTTAATTAGCCTGTTACAGACAGCCCCTTGCTTGTCATTTCTGACATCTGTGTGGTGCTGATGGACAGCTCCTTGAATGATTGGTGTGTGTGTGTGTGTGTGTGTGTGTGTGTGTGTGTGTGTGTGTGTGTGTGTGTGTGTGTGTGTGCGTGCGTGCGTGTGTGTGTGTATGTGTGTGTGTGTGTGGACAGCTCCTTGAAAACTGTAATACTGAAGGTGTTGCAACATGTTACAGGTGCTGTGTTAGTGACTGTGGAGCTTCCAACATGTTTCTCCTGTATTCAGTTCAGTCCTTTATGTTCAATTTTCAATAAAAAAGTGCTCTGAGAACGCATTATATGGCCTTTGTATTTATGGGGTCGGAGGTGGGCCGCGAACATTTTTGAGACATAAAAGTGGGCCCTGAGTTGGAAAAGGTTGGGAACCACTGGCTCAGTCCATTTTCTCTGAACTGAAAGAACTGAAGAACTGAAGATCACGAACACAAGATCTGAAGCTTTTTCCTACTCTGACCAACAACTGAATGATATCCTCTACCCAGTTCAAGCTTTGAGAACTTGATCATAACAGGGACCACTGAAGGTACGTCGCTCCAATCTATATACAAGGAATTGGAATACCTTAAAGAACAAGAAATCCATCTGTTATGGCATGCAATAACATTGTCTGAATATAGACGACATGGTCTACGTATAAATAAGACACCATGTTTTGGTCTAAATGACATGAAATTCATGAAAAAATGGGAACAAATCCTTAACAAGTGTTGTTTTGATCTAGAGGTGCTGATCATTGAGAAAACAAAAAGTGAGAGACAACACACACTGGACAACACACACTAGACAACACACACTAGACAACACACACTGGACAACACACATTGGACAACACACACTAGACAACACACACTGGACAACACACATTGGACAACACACACTGGACAACACACACTAGACAACACACACTAGACAACACACACTAGACAACACACACTAGACAACACACACTGGACAACACACACTAGACAACACACACTAGACAACACACACTAGACAACACACACTAGACAACACACACTGGACAACACACATTGGACAACACACACTGGACAACACACATTGGACAACACACATTGGACAACACACACTAGACAACACACACTGGACAACACACACTAGACAACACACACTGGACAACACACACTAGACAACACACACTAGACAACACACACTGGAGAAAATACAGGCCCTGGAAAGCAAGATTGAAACGCACCCTAACCAGGAGAACACATCTCAGCTTGAACAGAAAATGAATGAGGCCCTGGAAAAGTTCAAACAACTACAAAAGAACAAGGTGAGAACATATGAACGGGACATGAATGATCACAAAGACAAGAAAGTCTGATTGGACTAAACGACCTGATCATTCCAACAGGAAAAGAGAGGTGCCTTCTCCTCCACTGATGATGACGACACCAGTGCGCAGAGTGACACACAGCAGCGTTTTTTAGAACGTCGACAACCAAACAACAAATCGATTAACTTTCTAGAAAATGTTTGAAAAAATAAAATAAAATAAAAACAAAACACGGTGGATAAATAAATAAGGTTCTACTGTATAGATCGTTTTGACGGAATTGTCAGTCCTGCCAGTCCTGTCCTACTGTACTAGCAAACACTGCAACAGGAAGGAAGGAATTTAGAATGTTTATGTTGTAAAGTTAAAACTCTATCATTCAAATGCTGAAAGCTCCCTGTGCCTACATGTAGCAGTGCAAACTCCATTTGGTGCCAGCCAATGCAGGAAGCATGAGGAAGAACCTGATGAAGCCACGACGTGTGAAAGGCATCATTCACCCCTTTGGTTTTAGAATCCACAACCACTATGCAGTGATTTATAATCCACAAGCACCAGTGAGCAGCAGTCTATTCATAAAATAAGTCAATCTAAATCCTTCTGCTTTGCGCTGAATCAGTCAAGCTCTTTGACCAAGCTTCTATATTTACATCTCTGTGGCATTTTTAGGTATTTGAGAATTTGTGCACAACAAAAATTACGATGAGAAGACAAAGCTCTCGATCTACTGATCTTCCTTCCTACGCTCACCTAGAGTCATGAAGGATGGGTCATGACCGAAAGAACAAGATGGCGGATACAATCGGGCCAAAATGGGTTTTCTCAGGAGGGTGGCTGGCATCTCCCTTACAGGCCATTTACACCTGGCGTTGACATGCATTTTCTGTCATCAGATTGCAATCAGATTGTGTTTTATCACTTGAAATGCAAGGTGTAAACACCCCCAAAACGCATTGAAGAAGGATTGCAATCTGATCGGCCAAACCACCTCCGGAGGTGGTCAGGGATGCATTGTGTACACATTGAACACAAGTGTAAATGCAATGTGTCCTCTCAATCTGGATACAGCAACTTTATGCGGATTGAGAGGACAACCATTTCTGCAGCCAGATTGCAATCAGATTGCAGAAAACGCATGTTAATGCCAGGTGTAAATGGAATCTTAGGGACAAGATGAGACGCTCAGCCATGCATGAGACTCTGAGAAGAGCCGCTGCTCCTTTGCGTAGAAAGGAGCCAGTTGAGGTGGTTGGGGCATCTGGTAAGGATGCCACCTGGTCACCTGCCTATCGGGAGGAGTTCCATTGCACGTGCAGCTGGGAGGAGGCCACGGGGCAGAGCGAGGGCTATAGGTGGAGAGATGATATCTTCATGCTGGTCTGGAAATGCCTCAGGATCCCCCACTAAGAGCTGGCTAATGTAGCCAGGGAGAGGGGAGTTTGGGGTCCCCTGCTGGAACGCGACCCGATCCCGGATAAGCGATTGATGATGGATGGATGGAGAAATGATGATGTGAAGTGCTGTGATAGAGAAACAGTTCCTCAGATGAAGGGACTCCTCCAAAAGCTACACCGATACGATAAAGTACTGAGGTAAGGAGAAAAAAATGTTTTAACTTGCTCCTATCCTTTACAGATTCAATCTGTAGATATCAAGTAACCTGTGGTACTGCATGTCACAGATAGATTAGAGACCAAATCTGAACCAAGTCAGTGCTCTGAAAAGACCTTCCATTTCATCAGCTTTCGTTTGCCTCAATACAAATAGCAAGAGTTTAACTTGGACTTACAACTAATGCCAAGACTAAAGTGGCAGTTGGTAGTTGTGTAAAGAAAAAAAACATCGCATGGATGCATAACTGGGACGTATCCTCAGTGATGTACCCTGGGGTCATAGGATGTTTCGGGTCTCGCAACATCATACACCCTCGCCCAGGTGACCCAGCCGGGGCTGGCCAAGCCCCAACTTACGTCCCAGTAGCTACCCACAGTCAGCCCTATAGGGAGGGTCGAAGGTGGTCACGCGGTCAGGGCCACTCAATCCGCTGCTCCGGAACTACTCTGCCGGGACCGGGGGAGGGAGAGGCTCTGGTAAGTAGAGGGACCGGGCTCTGTGGGTTGCCACCCGGCCGGGTTCCTCCCTCGTCTCACCAAGTCTATGACCTGTGCGCTGCACCAGACTCCCCCGCTCCAAACATCTCATTCCGAGGTGATGGTACATACATGGTATGTATGGTGGTACATAGTTGTTCAAAGATCAGACCCCGCCCACCCCAAAAAGAAAACGATACTAAAAAGAAGGAAGGGGAAAAAACAGGATACAAAACGATGTAGTGTTTACTGACCAGCAGAAGAGGTGGCCCTTGCCACAGTCCACAGCAGGGGCCCTGAGGAGGGGAAGGTTGAAGGGGTCAGAGGTCACTCCAGGGCCCTGGGTGTTCAGCCGCACCGCCCTCTCGCAGCCCGCCTGGGGGCACCAGCGGATGGCCGAATTGTTCTCCACAAACGCCTGTCGACAGAAGGAGCACAGGAAGATACTGCATATAAATCAGTTTCCAAACTTTTTTTTTTTTTTGTAAATAAAGTTTTTATTTATTTACACACATAGACAGCATAAACATAAACAAGCGTTTTTTCTTTCACTTATACATTTCCAGGCCTGTAATAAATTAACATACTTGGTTCCGTGATATATTCACAACAAAAAATAAATAAAATAATTAAAGCAATATAATATAATATAATATAACCACATCACAGCGTCCCAGCCGTGCTAAGAGCAAAGAAGCGGTCCCATGCAATTTTGAAATCCTCATTTCTATCATTGACTCTTGCCAACATGTGTTCATATGATACTATTTCTAACATGAATTCTACCCAATTTTTTTAATCTGGAGAGGATGTACTTTTCCATAATCTGACAATCATTCTGGCAGCCGTGACCACGCCTACATTTATCACTGCAAAGTCGTACTTCGATATATTTGGCACTTCTGTTTGGTCCCCCAACAGGCATAACCTTGGTAGTTTCCAAACCTGTTTAACCTGTAGGATCCCAAAATCACTCCGCAGTGAACAGTCTGTGTGTATGTTTCAGATACACATTACTCGTCATCTAGGAAAAATGCAACTATTGTTGAATTGTAGATAAGGATCAATTTAGTAAAGCGAGGGCGTGACAATAAAGTAGGAACCCCCCCCCCCCAATATTTTATTTCCAACTTTTCTGAACCATATATATATATATATATATATATATATATATATATGTATATATATATACACAGGAACAAGACAAACAAAACAGGCTCAGACACAGGAAAACAAAGGGGGGGAAGAGACAAATGATCGTCATTCAGTATTACGTCGTACGGTGCTACCAGTCACATAAGGTGCCTATTCACCTTATGTTCAGACCTTACAGTGGGCCAAATTCTTCCGGGTCCTTTTAACACTTCCGGCGGTCACTGCGCAAAATAAGAGTTGTTTTTGGAGCGGACAGTGCAGGGGGTAAAATAAAGAACGTAGCCTACTACTTTGAGCCGGTACACAGCAAGCAAGCGAGTATCCACTGTTAGCCAGGTCAGATAACGTTATCGTCAACAATGACGAGCACTTTCTTGTAAAACATACCTGGACTCCAACAAAGAAAGCTTCAGATAGTTTTCTCTCCTCCGAGTTGCACTCGAGCCACTAACGTCAATAAGACCCGCGGACGTAATTCCCTGGAATGCGAGACTTAACGAGCCAGTTACATGGTGTTGCATTCTTAGACATTGCCGTTTGCTTTTATTTGGTATGTTACATACAATTGGCTAAATTATTAGTTAATTCAGAGTTAGATGATATTGGAGCAGCCAGCAATTTTATTTTATTTTATTTTTAGCCGGAAGTTTTGATACGGCCACACAACCGGGTCAAATGGGCGTGGCTACATAAGGTGCCTATATGCTTGCAAGAGATATTGTGCCTGGGATCCCACACAAGGGATCCCTGCCAAACCAGCCAGGTGAGACACGCATCGCCGCCAGCCTCAACAAGGTAGGCTAGAAACGGGTCCCAAATAGCTGAACATTTCTTAAGTGAGTTTGTCCTCAGGAACCTTAGTCTCTGTCGGTATAACAGAGGTCATATCCGTCAGCCACAAGTCAAGAGGGTGAAGAGGGAGACTTCCATTCCTTCAGGATGAGTTTCTTGGCAACAGTTGTCCCTTGTGTCAGAGAGCATGAGGACCAGTCAAATATTTTGGCCCAGAATCCCGTTAGTGAAGGGCAGAACCAAAAGGCATGAGATAGTGTGCCCTCTGACACCTGACATCTGTTACACAGTGGTGAGACAGAAGGGAAGATCTTGTGTA
Organism: Poromitra crassiceps; assembly: GCF_964638095.1. Lineage (NCBI taxonomy): Eukaryota > Metazoa > Chordata > Actinopteri > Beryciformes > Melamphaidae > Poromitra > Poromitra crassiceps. Next base: position 18,571,331 of record NC_139641.1, read on the forward strand.
ATTTCTGCATCCTCACCTCCTCCATCACCGTCTGGTATGCTGCTGCCACTCAAAAAGACATCAACAGACTTCAGCGCATCATCCGCTGTGCTGAGAGGATAATCGGATGCAACCTGCCATCCCTCCAGGACCTGCATGCAGCCAGGACACTGAAGCGGTCTCGCAAGATCATGGCTGACCCCTCCCACCCTGGCCACAAACTCTTTAAGACACTCCCCCATGGCAAGAGACTGAGGTCTACCAAGACCAGAACCACCCGCCACAAGACCAGCTTCTTCCCAACCGCCATCAGCCTCACCAACAAGGCCCGGAAACCCCTTCCGCCAAGGGCCTCACCAACAACCCCCCCCCCCCCCCACACACACACTCACTACCTCCTCCTAAACTCAACTGAACCCCCCCCCACCATAAAACTGGAACTCATACTGTATCTAATTTAATGCCTGTCTAACTGGGACTGGTAAATTGATGTAAATTCCCTGCACATTAATGCCTATTTAACTTAGCCTGTAAATTTCATGTACATTCAATGTAAACTGTTATCTAACTCTGACTGTAAATTCATGTAAATCCACTGCCTATTTAACATCTATTTAACTCAGTCTGTAAATCTCATGTAAATCCAACGTAAATTCATATTTATCATCCACAGAACACTTCACCACTCATGTACATATTGTATATATTTACTCGATTTGATTGCACTTGCAACTTTGCGATTGTCTTTAGTTATCTTCCTACTTCTTATCTCTGTATATTGATGTGACCGCTACGCTGCATACAGACACTAAGACAAATTCCTCCTATGTAACTTGCATACTGTGGCAATAAAAGTGATTCGGATTCGGATTCGGAGTAGTTGAGATGTGAGCGACTTTAAATTGGATCAGCTCGTCTCTGCTATTAACTGAGCAAAATTGTACAACCGACTCCTTTCCCACATAATGTCAGATAAATCAATACCAAGTTCCCCCTGCCATGCTTCTCTAATCCTCTCAGTAGAGGCCGTGGTGCAGTTGTCAAACACACACAAATCTAAAGATGAGGTGCTTGGAGTGAGGAGGGCTCAGCAAAACAACACAAAAAAGTGTGTTCAATTGGGAGCGCTTCAAAGGCATAAATCTGGGATCGAACATAATTTCCTTTCTTTTTTTCTTCTTCGAAAATCCTGAAAAGTCCCGGGTCTCCCTAACTTAGAAAATAAGATGGCTGGTAGAGAGGAGTTGGCAATAGAGCTGGCCTCCATTTTCAGCCACAGGGGGGCCCCCGAGAGCTTAAAGTAGGAACTAGTTGACCACTTAAAAAACGTGCACACAGATAAGGAAAGATATAGATAGGACCAACTGGAGCAAAATACCACCAGATGGATCTTAACCCCCCACCAGTGTTAACAGCTTGTCCCACTCCCCAATGTTAAGCTTATTTCTAGATCATGGCGTACAGCAGGAGGGATTTTCATTCGCAAAACAAACAATTCAGCAAATATCAGTCCATTCCTGCCGTATCTGCCCCTGTACTGTGGAAGGGAAAATGTCTTAGTTTTGGCATAGTGGCTGCCAAGATACTTATATATATATAAGTATATATATAAATATATATATATATATATATATATATATATATATATATATATATATATATATATATATATATATATATATATATATATTAGGGCTGCACGATTTATCGTATTTTCATCGTCATCGCGATATGAAAATGCACGATGAACACATCGCAAAAGTCACGTATTATCGTTTTTTTTTTTTTTTTTTCTTTTTACAATGCACCTGAACGCAACATACAAGATACCGGCTGAATAAGTGTCCAGATGTTCATGTCATTCTGGCCAATACTCCACTTCTGTTATAACATTTCAGTCTGGAATATGGAATATCTTTCAATAATCGTTATGACTAAAAGGCTAAAAGTAATCTCATGTGTAAGAAATGACTGTTCTACATTGAAGTAAAAATGTAAATAATTAACTTGTTGGTTTTGGATTTTTTTTAGCTTCAAGAGTGCATTTTTGTTCGTATGACCCTCAACACAGGCTTTGAGAATCCCGTGCCACTTACTGATACGTATGCTTAAATTAACACACTCGTATTGCAAAATGAATTTAGGCCCTCACTGTAATACTTCACAAGTTGAATTTGAAGTTCAGCATTAATACATTTGTCATTTTATGTCTTAGATTTACCTTTGTGTGTTATTGCAATATAAAACTACATAATTGAGAATCGATTGTCGATTCTGGAATCGAGAATCGTTGGAATCGAGAATCGATTCTGGAATCGAATCGTGACCCCAGGAATCGGAATCGGATCGGATCGTGGCTTAGCCGGATGGGAGCACCCCTACCCATTAATATTTTTTTTATAGCATTTTTTTATTTATCGCAGGTCATATCGTCATCGCAATATTGAACAGTGTTATCGCACATCGCAGCTTTTCCTCATATCGTGCAGCCCTAATATATATATATATGTAATTACTAGGGCATCAAAATGTGTGGTCGGAGGGGAAAGGCTGCACCTTTCAGCTCAATGTCAACAGGCTACCAAAGTGCCCTCCGCCTCAAGGTGTCCACGTGTGGTGAATTCTGAGATGCTTCTCTGCTCTCCACAGTTGTAAAGAGGTTATCTGAGTCACTGAAGCCTTTCTCTCAGCTCCGACCAGTCTGGCCATTCTCCTCTGACGTCTCATATCAATCTGCATATCTCATATCTGCAGAACTGCCACGCACTGTTTGTTTGCAGCATTATGTGTTGTGTGTGTGGATCATCACAGGAGAGCAGCAGTTTCCTGCACTAACAACCATGCCACTGTCACAGTCACTGAGACCACCCCCTGACTTGAGCGCAATACCTGATGCATACAAAAATGAATCTTGCACCTTTCATTTCATCGTAGCACGTTGCACTTCCACTGCTAGTGTGCTTCATTGTTGTTTTTCTCTTTTGAAAATGCTATTATTATTATTGCTCTCTTGAGTGTTTCTGTTCTTTTATGCTATGTTTCATATTTACCACGTTTTTGCTATATTTGATGTCCTGTGGAGCCTCCCGGCGTAAGACTTCCACACGAGTGTACTTGTGCAACTGGAGTGACAATAAACATCTTGAATCTTTTAGTGCAGGTGTTCCTATTAAAGTGCTCAGTGAGTGTTATGGCTGCTTTATGCTCACCCTGCCGTGAAGGGCGCGGGGGTGGAGCGAGGGCCGGGCGCGTCAAATGACGTAAATTTGTTGGCCGTGGTTGGGCGCTACCTCCGTCGGGCGCTCGCCGTGTGCCGGATTTTTTTTCTCACAGCGAGACCAACGCACGGCTTCTCTTCAAACATGGCCGCTTTCAAGCCACTGATCCCTGAACACTGAGCTGTGTTTTCCCCACATTTCATGACCCATGTGGTAGGCTATAAACTTTGATTTGCAACTGTTCGTTTTTAGTCATTTCAGTAAATGTGTTGAGAGCATGATTTGAGAGAGATTAAAAGCAGCAAAGAGTAGGCTATCAGGGCTGAGAACTGAAACAGCTTTCAGTAAAAACAAGTTTGGTGATTCCTTCATGTGCTGATGTACGGTCGTTTGAGAGTGAAAGCGCACTCAGTACTGCACATAATAGCGTTTCATTGCGACTTTTCACGGGCTGTAACATGCTGATCACTTGGCTGATCACTTCTGAGTATAAAAGCATCTGCCCCAGAGCGAGGAACGCACGGTGACTCGCGGAGCTCCCCCCCCACGGAGCTTGCTCGAGTATAATGAGCCCTTTATGGATGATATGACTATCATGGCTACAACAGCGGCGTGGGACGTCCCAAATCACTGTGGAGCCTTGTTGAGGTGAGAGGGGCTTAATGACAGGAGGTGCCCAGTGACATACTCACACTCAACCCCATCAAGCATGAACACAAGGTGGCTGCCTGTCTGATAGATTGCCTGTAGATTTATGACAAAATAGCCCGATGTCCTCTATAGTCGCCGTTTGTCATTCTTTTGACATCTGACTTGGGCTTCTGTATGAATGCTCATCTTGGATTATGGCACCAAGGATTTCAACATCAAATGTGTATTGGTAAAATAAGAGACTGATTGTATTACACTTATTTTTATGAAGTTCTTTCCAAAATTCCAGACACATGTGACTAACATCTGAAAAGATCACAAGGATAGGCTGATTTAATCATGTCCACCCCTCTTACAATAAACCCTGTTTTCCTTTTTATATCCAGACCCTTAAGCCCAATTTATGCTTCGTCCGCCGACACTTTTGAAACGGTCGCCGACAGAATTGAGGACTTGAGTCGACACTTTTTTTTTTTTTTTTATACCTTTCAAAGGAGTCTCACTGAGAGCAATGCTGTCTTTTCCAGGAACACACACACACAAGCTGGCCACTGAGCAGCTCCACTGTAGAGAGCTACGAGGGCCTCACTGAGCAGCTCCACTGTAGAGAGCTACGAGGGCCTCACTGAGCAGCTCCACTGTAGAGAGCTACAAGGGCCTCACTGAGCAGCTCCACTGTAGAGACCTACGAGGGCCTCACTGAGCAGCTCCACTGTAGAGAGCTACGAGGGCCTCACTGAGCAGCTCCACTGTAGAGAGCTACGAGGGCCTCACTGAGCAGCTCCACTGTAGAGAGCTACGAGGGCCTCACTGAGCAGCTCCACTGTAGAGAGCTACGAGGGCCTCACTGAGCAGCTCCACTGTAGAGAGCTACGAGGGCCTCACTGAGCAGCTCCACTGTAGAGAGCTACGAGGGCCTCACTGAGCAGCTCCACTGTAGAGAGCTACGAGGGCCCAGCCTGCGACATACAGGCCCGAGCCGACCCCGAGGAGTTATGAAATGAATGGGCTGTGGTGCAGAGGAGGCTCTAAACTTGACAGCCACCACATCTCTCTCTCCGTCTGTCCCTCTCCCCGTCTCCGTGTCCCTCTCCTCCACAGTCCACACACACACACACACACACACACACACACACACACACACACTCTCACACACACACACACACACACACACGTCTATGATGCACCTGATATCACTTGACTACCGTAGCCTATCAATCCAACTCGCCACGATAAGACATGTTGTCTCTCTCTCTCTCTCTCGTTAAACGATCGTTTAATTGCCAACAGCAAACAATACCCACAGACTGAAACAATATGTCACTCAAGCATATCGAAATTAAAACAGCAGACTTAACGTTTAGATTGAATAACGTTCGTGTCCTCGCAATGTATGGCCGATGGGTTCTTTTTCAACAGTTGTAACAAGGTTGAAATGTTTCCAGTATGGAGCTTTCCCTACTCCGTTGGGGACCGTTAGAAGCTCTGCCCTCGCTAACTTTGTTTTGATGTCCATCGATGTTGTTTCTCTCTCACAACATGGACACACACGGCTTGTTTTTATGTTGTTGACGCTGACAGCACGCGGACTGAGTGCAAAGTTACAACATGTCATGACATGTGAGTGGCAGACTAACGTCAGGGGGACGGTGTGTGTGTGTGTGTGTGTGTGTGTGTGTGTGTGTGTGTGTGTGTGTGTGTGTGTGTGCATGTCTGTGCGCTCCTCCTCCTCTTTGTCTGACTGCTCTACTGCTCCCTCAGCTATGTCAAATTAATTGAGTAATACAACTTTATTTTATTTTATTATTGAAACGAGCCCGAACCCGGTCCGGATCAGAGCTATTCATAAAAAAAAGCCCGGCCCCCCCAGCCCATATTGGCCGGGCCCTCGGGCTTGCAGCTCTCTACTCAACTGGAGTGGTTGGGGTTAAGGGCCTTGCTCAAGGGCACCTCAGTGGTGGTAATGAGGGAGAGGCACAGGGAGGGAGAGACAGAGGTTGCTCCTTGACTGGGATGTGGCAATTTGTCAGTAAAAAATAAAAACTTTATCCAATTAAAAACTAATTGAATTCAATTTATTCCCGTTCTTTTGACCTTTCTGCGTTGCAGGCGCCCTGTTTAAAGAATATCTGTCAGGTCTCGGTTCGTTCATCCCTCTACCTTGATGTCAAACTGGAGGTAGCGTCTGTCCATCTCCCTGGAGATCACACTCTCAATGACTTCCACAGGCACCAGCTGGAAGCAGTCGAACGCCGGGCAGAAGATGTTGTGGGCTTCACCCTCCTGGATCTTCAGATTCAGAAAACTGAGGAGGCAGACGTACAGGAGAACACGCGCCACTGAACAACACAGACAAACTGAGGCAATGACGATTGGAAAGATTCCCTTAAACGAGGATGAGGACTGGCAAATGGACCTAAATAACAGTGGGGTATGGGGGAAATAAATTAGGTTCTCATTAAATAGCGTTAGGGGTAGCCTATGAATACGTTTTTAAAGTTAAAGTTTTTTTGTACTCCTGAGCAAAACAAGGAAGCCATTGAGAATTGGCGAGAAGAAAAATGTGGATCTAGCTGTCAAGAAGTAAGTTGGAGTGTTCATCTTCCGTATATACGATCTTTTTGTGCAACACGCAACCATGCACGTGACATAGGAGAACGCCAGGATTGGAGGGGGGGTTTCCGTTTTCCCCCGTCTTGGGCGTGGTTTCTGAATGATGATGCGTTACGCAGTGTCTCTATGGCGATCAGCAGGGACAAAGTTTGACAGATGAAGAACAAAGGCTGTATACAACTTCCCCATTTACTAGCATGGCATTTTTGATCAAGTGCGAAAGCTTGGAATAATTCCCCCCCCCCCCCCCCCATATATAATGTATTAGTCCATGTGAGCTTGGTAATATATGCATCTGTGTGGGTTTAAAGGGGACGAAACAGTAGAAGGTGATATGAAAATACAACATACCCTTCCCAGCAGGCACGGCAGAATTCGTGGCCACACGACATGTCAACAGCTTCCTCAAAGACGGAGATGGGAGAGATGCAGATTCCACACTGCAACACACAGTAGAGAAGATCAGTCAGCAGCAAGATGCTTCACCACCCACACAGTGTGTTTCTACTCACAGAAAACAGCTGCCATAAAGACATCTTTCTGAGTCGGTTGCATTTTCAGAAGGCTTTCCATTAACGCCTGCAGTAACGCAGCTGTTTTTTTTTTTATAGCATCCTTTGTATGAAAGAGCCTTGACGACTAGCACACAACCTTTGAGAAAGCGTCCACTTCAAAATCTTGAGAGAGATGGCCTAACATGGGCAACATCTGCTCGGCCTTGGGTTCCTTGAAAGGCGCTATATAAATCCAAGCTATTATTATTATTATTATTATTAAATGTTGTTATGGGCGACTTCTTTGTAATGCCCTATAGCAGCGGTTCCCAACGGTTTTCCGACTCATGATCCACTTGAAAATCTCAAACATGTCCACGGCCCACATTACACAACACGATAGGGGTGGGGGGGGGGGAAATCGATTCACTTAACTCATTGAGTGCCAGCCACTTTTGGAGAACGGACGCTCCCAGTGCCAGAGTTTCAGAGCATTTTCAGTGATTTCTCGAGGCCCACAGAATATTGTGTGATATTACTTTGTAAACACTGAACACGCACAAAGAACGATGAGACTCTATTCTATCATCTGCAAAAAAAAGTTTATTGATCCCATTTTCCGTTCTTTAGTTATGAGCCGGAGAAGATAGCTTGATTCATCCAAAAATAGCAATTTTTTTCTAGAAGCTGAGATAATTGGCCTTTTGTGAAATTAATCATTTCAAGCACATCACTGACTCTGAAGCTAATCTTTTCTAATGTAGTCACACCTCAAAAATAATTTCCTTCAATAAAACAGTTTAGGCCAGGGAATTTTGTTTGGCAGAATAATATTTTTAGCTACAACCAGCAGCGCTGGCCCCTGCGTGCGCTGCTGGTTGCAGCTTCTTGCTGGTTTTGATTTGCTGCTGGTGGGTATCGGATATTCTGGCTTGCGTTTGTCAATCCTGTCCTGCTGCCTGGGTCTGTCTGGGTGTTGTGTGTGTGCTGCTCTGCGTGCCCCCCCCCCCCCCCCCCCCGCCCCGCCTCGCCTCAACTGCACACTCCTCCTCCTGTCTGTGGTGGCTCTCTGCTGAGTTTGCTGTGCGCACAGTGAAGGGTGCGGAACAGCCAGGCTTTTTTACAGCGTTCCGCGTGTGTTTGTCACCGGCAACGATGCTTCCAGTTGAGAATAATAACTCCACGGTGTGGATGTGCTGTCGTGCTGTCGCAACCGACACAGAGCGGCTCAATTGTGGGAGCAGATTGGCTGCTGCAGGCACAGCTGCAGTAACGTGCTTCAGCATATCGATGCATACGGATGCGATGCGATTTCCGTTTCCATAACGACTTCTTCTTTGTTTTTTCCTTGCCTTTCTGTTATGTGGAGAGCACTGTCGCCACCTAAGGGTTCTGTAAAATAGGTTATAGACCTCCAATAGCTACAATAGTTGTACCAGAGATGTATCAGGGATTGATCCACGTCCCACCGTCAAAAAACGCAATTGACGACAACCGTCGTCATTGGCACTCTACGTCAGTATTTGAATTGACGACAGCTGTCGTCATTGGCATTCAATGAGTTAAGTATCGTGATTTTTAATGTCACGACTTTTTGAATCGATCTTTTATTCCAGAATCGATAATCGTGTCATTTTTTTTCTGTTTATGTATGAAATAAGTTACCACTTTCATCCAGCACATTATAGAGCGCTTCCCTCTGCTCCGTGGCTCATACAGCCAATCATGTACCTTGTTACTACAAGTGACATGGAAACAGCCAATCATTTAACAGAACAAACTACGAGTGCACCCGCCCCCACTCATACACAGCTAATCATATCCCTTGACAATGGGCATTGCTAGTGACGCGGTGGTTTAGTGTTTAGTGCCGACATTACAAAGAATTCGATGTGGGTGAGTTTAAAATCGTGTTAACGTAACAACGTGTTAACATGTGTTCTATTAATAAGCGCCCTGGAAATGAACGTTAATGTTAAGACACCAATTTCACAAATACGGACGTCTGCAACGTTACTTTACGGAATGCGGGGCATCCGCAGCTCAATTCACTTCTGTGAGCAGAGACAAAGTTGAACTGTTGGAAAGATTTTACTTGTACTTTGGGACAGGAATAACTCATTGTGTCATCTATTGAGCACACAGCTTATGACTTTATGTCTTCTGCTTGGGCGGAGTCTTGATGGGTATATCATTTATATATGGAGATATGTACCGAATTTTCAACCAGGCAAGGCTTTTTCTCGCCCAACCAATGGCACGCGGTCCCCAGCGCGGTCGCCCTCCAGCCCCACCTAGTGGCATATTTGTAGTTAAGCAAGTCAAAGCAAAACGCAGGCTTTTCCACACCTCTGATTCACCTAACGTTAACTCTACAACCCTGAAATACACGTTACCAAACATTTTTTTTAGAAGGCTGGTAACGCTAGGCTGTCAACAAAGTAAAATGTCGGAACATCGGACGGATGGACGTACGTACGGACAACCTGAATCCATAATGCCTCCGGCCTGGCTAGTGGCTATCGCCGGCGGAGGCATAAAGATGTTGCGGTGTAGCTGCCCAGTCTGTAGCACGTTTCGTCTGTCTCAACTAACCACGTTGGCATTGAGTAGGCCTGCACGATAAATCGCATTTTCATTGTCATCGTGATATGAACAAACATATGCGTAATAAACACATCACAAAGACTGCCTGAAACTACGGGTTGGTCAATCAATCTGAAACTGCACATGGACATTGAACCTGTCTGTGACAATGCACAAATCTGATTTTCCCAAATTGAAGCTGTTAAGTCTCTTAAGAGTTGGAGCGCGTGTATCCCCGGGTATGCCCTAGTTCTAGGGCTGCAACTAACGATTATTTTGATAATCGATTAATCTGTCGATTATTTTTTCGATTAATTGATTAATCTGATCAAAACAAATGGAGTGGATTTTATTTCAAACACTTCATTCAAAAACAAAATTATGTCCCAAATTGACAATATTAGTGCACAAAAGTGCTGCTTGACTGGACCAGAGCTGTCTAAACAATAATGAAAGAAGAATGTAAATCACTACCTTATGTTAACAGGATTTGCTACTTAATAGGCGACCTTTGACCTTTGACAGGTCACGGACTACCAGTTTATGAAGGTAAATTGTTTCTGGACACTTTCTCCTTCTCTCTCTCTCTCATACACACGCACGCACGCTCACAGGCGCACGCACGCACACACACACGTCAAGCTGGATTACAAGCAGCAGACACCGGCTATTAGAGAACATTAAGCGAGACATACTGCCTGGACGCTACATGAACGTTTCCTCACTTCAAAACTCAAAGCACACGTTGTCTAATATCGTTTCCAGTTTTGTAGTCACATTAATCAGCTTAGCATTCGTCACCATGGCTAATGTTAGGTTACGTTTTAATTTGTCCTCATTACCGTGGTGCATCCGTGTCATGCAAGGTCGATTTTCATAGTTTGCCGCTAACACGCGTTTTACTTTCACAGAATGTGAAGTGCTCCCATACTTTAGATCAAGTCTATTTGAAACGTTGTCACCACACCCGCCGCGTTAGCGCCATGCCTGGGGCTCCCGTCTTGTCTCCATCGTGACAATATGTGACATAGTCAGTCCGCAACACAGGAAGTGGCCAGCTGACAGACACAGCACATCCGACGTAGTAGATAATATCAACGTTTATATAATTATAGCCCCACTACCCAATCAGTCGCAATCCAAAGAATCGATAATGCAATTTGTTGCCAATTAATTTAATTATAGATTTTTATAGATTTTATCGATGAGTTGTTGCAGCCCTAACTAGTAGGGATGCACCGATCGATCGGCACGTGACCGGAAATGGCCGATTTCCACGTGATCGGCCTCGATCGGTGATCTGCGCCGGTCACTCTAAATAGCCGATTCTGTGAGCCGATTTTCACGTGACGTGCGCGCTCCAGTCCACATCACCGCTGCCTGCTGCTGCTGCTATCTGTCAGTCATGTTGCAACATGGATACAGGAGAGGACTTTTGTTTCGTATTGCGAATAGAACGACGAACATAATAATAAAACGCATCGGACCAGTGTGCGAGATGATTTTTTTTCGAATGGCGGATAAAAAAAAACGGACTCTGTGTGTAAACTACGATATTCAAACTGAGTCAACTCAAACTCATTTCCTCATCTAGGCTACTCAATAACAGCCAAATCCACAACTGTAGAGTGGGCATGGCTTCGAAGGTCTCTGGGCTCCAGACCTATAGGCTATAAACTCCTTGTCCATGGATAACATTTTGATGTTTATTTATTTTATTTTATTAGTTTATTTGGTAGGGACATATACAAAAAAACATTAAACACCATAGGGGAAGATATGCTTTGTAACAGATTTAGCCATAGGCTACTTTCCATCTGGAGCCCCTGTTCTGTTGCACCTTTTTTCTTTTGGAAAAGTAAATGCATGATAGCTGTGGGATATACTGGAATTAATTGTTTTATATTCATTGTATTTACACGAAAAAGAAAAGCTCTGTCCAGTAACCTGGAACACTTATTTTGAGATGTTTTTTGAGTGAGATCGTCCTACCTCATGCAAATGATAAGAAATGTGACATGAATGTTAATTTTCTATTAAAGCAAAGTAAAAAAAAAAAAAAAAAAAAAAAGTCACAAAATAACCCCATCAATTATTGTTCTTAGAAAGAAAATCGGAATCGGCATAAATCGGTATCGGCAAGTCAGACTATTCAAAAATCGGAAATCGGAACCGGCCAAGAAAATGGCAATCGGTGCATCTCTACTAACTAGTTCTATTAATGTGGAGAATATTGGGACATGTGGAGCTGACGAGCCTCACCACAGTGGAGTCATCGTCAGCGGGGGTGAGGCTGATCTGGTCTGGGGAGGTGATGGAGGAGCGGGTGGTGCGGGGCGAGGGCAGGGTGTCCCAGGCGTTGTAGCCGCTGGGGGGCGGGTTGGGCATCTGGACCCCCGAGCGCTGACAGCATTCCTCTGCATTGCTCATCCAGGCCTCTAGGAGCTTCTCCCTGTCCCAGTCTGACCAGAGAGGGAAAGAGATCATCAAATACGAAAGAACAAGAGACAAGCAACGGTTAGGTTACCAGCACACAGGATGAGATGACATATACATCACATTTTGGGATGGCAGCCTAGAGAAGTTATCATTGCATGAGAAGTAGGGGTGTCAAAAATAATCGATTATAAGATGCATCGCGATACGGACGTGCACGATTTTTTTTAATAATCAAATAAAATATAATGGAAATACATGCAGTTGTTTATTTTAATTATGGATCATAATACAATGCAATTCCAAATGCACTTTTATTTTAAAAGTAGCCACACAGTGAGAAAAAGAAAGTGAGAAAAAATAAATCAAAAAAGTGATGCATCGATTTAAGATGCATTGAGATGCATCGATAATCGTAATCGAATCGAATCCTAGCCCTCTGAATCGTAATCGAATCGAATCGTGAGGCCAGTGAAGATTCACAGCCCTAATGAGAAGTAGGCCAAGCAGAGAGACACGTTATCAGGAGGATGATACACATAAAGGCACGAAGAGCACTGAGAAAATGACCCAACTATTGATCAGTGGTTGTGAAATGTTTTTTGCCTGGGCAGTGGGGACATACGGTATACAATTTTAAATCTCCGGCCATTAAAAGTAACATTGAAAGAATTCCTAACATCCCAACTCTGTGCCCCACCTGAGATCTTTTCATCATATGATAGATAGACCAACATAGATCTTTTCATCATATGATAGATAGACCAACATAGACCCACAAAGATACACCCAATTTCAAGAGTGCTGATGTAGAATTACTGGGTAGACCACAAAACCATAAAAACACATTTAATGATCATATTTCATACTTCATGAATAAGGGCCTTGACAGTCAGGACAAAATGGACAACCTACCACAGAATTCCCATCCAGTCTGATAAAACGAGCCTTTTTCTGTGACTATTAAATTATTTTCAACCAAGCGAAAATGTTAAAGTCGAGCTGAACCCAAAAATGACTTTTCTTTTCTTTTAGTTCAAATACCTGGGTATGCAGTGCACCTATTTAATAATGTATGCAAAAAAAAATCACAAAAATCTAATTCCTTTAGTTTTTCACACTTTTTCACATCAAAAGTTCATTTTTCAAGATTTCATTGATAACTAATGTAGTTTGCTGACGTCACCCAGTACTATCAAATTTCTACCCCATTTCAACCAATCATATCACGACATGCAGCTGTCAATCAAATCTTAATTTCAGGATAATTTTCTCTTCCAAAAGAAAGAGAAAATGGCGCCTAGTGCCTGTCATCTGGCAGAATTCCTATCCCATAAACTAACTACTAACTTGGCCAATTGTTAGAAACATGAACAAAAAACAAAAACGATAATGTCTAAGAATGCAAAGAAATGTAACTGGCTCGTTAAAACGTGCATTCCAGGAATATTGTATTCACAGCAGCGATAAAGGTGCGCGCTTGAGAGCCTGCTGGTTGTCAGGGGTCGCACTTCGGAGATTCCAGGCCGACGTGCTGCACTCTCCGCTCGGCAACACGAAGGCAGCTGGCTGCCTGCGGCTCACTAACCTCGCGTCAGCAGGCTCTTCCCGAGGAGAGAGCGCCACAACACGCTGAATCCCACTCGATTTGGAGGCGGAACACGCCAGGATTGGCCAAAGCCCAATCCAGTCCGCAGAATTGTCAAATAAAATCATCGACATGATACTATGACCCGCCTCTCAACCTGTCATCGCAGACAAGTTATGTTTTCAGTCTGAAACGGACTGCGACGCACGTGACGAACGGGTTCAGTCCGACTTTAAGTATTCAAATCACAAAGAAATCTTAATTACTAGTGTTGGTATGTGCACTGTTCAATTCACATAACCCCACACATATCCCAGTGGCAACATTACCATGCTAAGCCTTTCAAAAAGCACATCGAATAGTGTCAAACTGCTGCCATCTACTTTCCTGTTTTTGAATAGCTGCTCAATCTGACATTAGTCCCAGAATAGGTTTGAGAGCAGGTCAGTGTAAATGTTGTTCTTTCCCCGCCCGAAAACTCCTGTCCTAGAATAAGCAACATGACCCGGTATGTTAATAATATGGAATAAGGACATTCTCAGCCCGGAGACACGTTTTGGGACTAATCGAATGCCTCGGACTCCGAATGAACTTGTTGAGATAACGAATCCTACTGCAACAACTTCCCCCGTCCCCCTTCAATTAAAACTCATCGATGAGTACGATCTTATCTTCATGCTTTGGGCCGTCGAAAGAGACTCTGAAATTAAAAGGCTTTTACATTTGGACTTCAACATCCCAAATGAGCTTTGGCAGTACAAACTGTGAGGCAGAGTGAGGCAGGAACACAGGCAGGCAGGCAGGCAAGAGGAAATATGATAAAGACGATGAAAAAATATGGAAATATTCAAGTCCAAAAAAGCCTACTTCCTGGAGATTAAAATAAATAAATTGTGAAATGTCCCGTTGCTTTTAGACAGACAGGCTGCAGTGTGGGGTCATCGTCTCAGCTGCCAGACGTCTGCCTCATATGTGGCACACAGCAGAGCAGCCAGCCGCTCAGCACAGCCAATCACAGCAGAGCAGCCAGCCGCTCAGCACAGCCAATCACAGCAGAGCAGCCAGCCGCTCAGCACAGCCAATCACAGCAGAGCAGCCAGCCGCTCAGCACAAATCTAACCCAAAGTGTCTGGGACACATTGATCAAGTCCTCCTCTCTACACGCAGAAGCTGAAGCCGAGTTCAACTATGTGCTGAACTGGTGGCCTAAGGCTGCAAATCAAATCTAAATGTTATATGATTTTTGAAGTTCTCCAACACACATCATCTCAGCCAAGTTGGAGAACTAAGGCTCAAAATCATGTTTCTGAACGGAACCTAGATGAAAGAGCATCAGTAGGGTAAGTCACGGCAAATGACTGATGTCTGAGGCCATGAAGAAAGTGACATTATACAACACATAGTTCCTGCTTTTAATCCTTGATTCTGGTGATTTTTATTTCTTCTATGTTATTCAAAATGTACTTATCTTCTTCTCTTGTTTGATTTGTGTAGATTTTTACCTCTCTCTTCTTTTATCATCAGTTTTGTACATTAGCTGTGTTTCCATTACAGTTTTTCGCTAAATAATTGCGATATTTCTACAACTTCGACAATGTACAATTGCGACTTGTAGGCGTTTCCTTAAGTTGAGTTTGGTCTGACGGAGCGCACACCTGAACGCAATTCCCATTAGCCTACCAGCAGCTGCCTGCCACAGTGGATCTGCCCCATATCCCGTCCCCTGCATGCTCAAATCCAACCAATGGTCAATGCAAATCACAACATGAAGTTACAACGCATATAAACGAGCCTGATTATCAATTCAAAATAAAATGAGTCGCAAAATGTTGCTGGCTGCGGTGAATGCAGTGAGCGCGACAGGCAGAGGAAAAAAGCCTAATAGCCTAATAGCCTACAACTGGTCCGATTTAGAGATGGAGGGGGGGGAAAGGCTGATTTGGTTCAATAATCACAATGTTGTGTATTATAATTATAACACTGCACCTGAAACGTGTGTAATGTATTACTCACAGTCACTGTATTCACTTCAGTCAGCAGCACCGCACCGGTGTGTGCTTTTCATCCCCTCATCTCGCGCTGTGCCAAATGCGCGCACACAGGCAGCCTGTCACCATGGACCGATTTCTGCCATTAAACATTATCTATTTTATATATATTTTGCATAACACTCGTCTTTCTGCTAGCGTTGCTTCAAAGTTTTCCATTGCTGCGGAGGTTTTGCCACGGCTTATCGAACCGTTTCTCCCTCATTTTCCGCTGCTTTTCCAAAGGAGAATGGGTCACATGACGTGCAAATGCGGAAAACGTGTTTCCATTACACTTTTGCGATAAACTGCTATATCGACACGTCTGAAAAACCACCTCATGAGAGCGCAAAAACTTTTTGCGATATTTGGGAGGTTTTTCGAAATTTACGTGTTTCCATTACCCAATTTCTATTGCGATATTTAGATTTTGCGCATTTCTGAGGGTAATGGAAACACGACTATTGATACTTGATATCTTGTTCATACTGTTAATTGACCCCTTCTGTTGTTTTTATGCTTGTACAGCACTTTGTAAACTCTGTTTTGAAAAGTGCTATATAAATAAAGTTATTATTATTATATTATTATTATTATATATTTTGCTTCTTTTTTCGCAACCAAAAATGTGCAAAGCTATATTAGCAATGAGCCATAGGCAAAACTATACTGGGATTAGCATTCACATGTTCCTGTCTGCTTGTTTGTGATTGTACTTGTGTTTGAGAATGTGCATGTACAGTAGCAGTGTTTGTTGTGGGTATTCTATGTTACCTATGTGGCATGTTAATTGTTATTCTCAAAATAATAGGCCTCTGAAATAGTATTAACAGCATGTGACACTATAACACACCATTGAGACCAATACAAATTAATTTCTTTTGGATAAGAAAGGCACTTCATCTAGGTGGGTTGGCTGGTTTTAAGGGAAGCACTGGAGTATACCATGTGATTGATGCATATATCAGGATGACTATCGGGTTTCTACCAGTTACAAATGCCAGTTACTACAAATCATATTTAAGACCAATTTCACCCCATTTGCTCTGAGAGTTACCAGCTCTGCTTAACCAAGGTGACTTATCTCCAGAGAAGTAGAGAGAGAGAGATAGAGCCTGACCGATATGGATTTTTTTTCCCCACAATTTTTTTTATCCCCCATTAGTGCCAATTTTAATTTCTTTATCCTGGTTGCTGCTCCATCCTCTGCCGATCTTGGGAGAGCCGAAACTGACTCCATGCTTCCCCAAAGACATGGGCAGTTAGCCAGCCGATTCTTTTCACCTGACAGAGGAAGCTTCACCGGTAGGACATAGCACGTGGGAGGATCACGCTATTCCAACGAGTTCCCCTACAGTACCTCCGAACAGGCGCCCCGAACGACCAGAGGAGGAACCACTTCAGCGACCAGGATATTGCATGTTTTGGTGAGGGGTTCCTATATGAAGGAAACCCCCAGGGGGCACGGGGAGAACATGCAAACTCCACACAGAAAGGCCTTTTTGACGACCCCACCCGGGCGGTGGGCACTCGAGGACATGCGGACGGGCACGCACTCCTTCAGCGTTCACAGCGTCCCAGGTGGGACTCGAACCCAGGACCTTCTAGGTGTGAGGCGACAGCGCTTAACACTGCACCACGATATGGATTTTTCTGACCGATAACAATACCTGATTTTAGAGGGGGGGAGATCACTGATAACCGATATGGTGATTTCTTTTTCTTTTTTTGCTGGAATGAAAATATAGAAATATAGGATTTTGCACCGATATGACGGGGCAGGGGTAGCCTACTCAGAAGGTTGCTTTCTTAAACAATTAACTTTATTGAAGAAATATTTAACATTATTAAATATTGTCAATGCAATATAGAAATGAACACTGACAAAATAAAGAATACAAAATAAATAAATAAATCAGACCCATAATGAGTCAGACAGACAGACAGACAGACAGACAGACAGCTTTTGCCTAAATATAATCATGTCTTCTTCTCTGGAAAGCCATTTGTCCTTAATTACTTTTCATATACTTTCCACATACAGGTTAACAAATAACTGACAGTTTGTATTGTAACAGACTGTTCTGTTTAATGTGTCTGATTAGTGTGTGTCCCTCCGGAGTTGCTGTAGCCTACGTCAGGATGTGTTTTTGTTTTTGTTTTGTTTTGTTTTGTTTTTGGAAGCGCTTCCTACCAGCTTCCTACTGGCTGTGTTGGTGTTAATGGCTTCGTCTGTATTATATGGTATGAACACTGGCTGCGTGTGTGTGTCCCTGCCGAGTTGCCGTACAATGTTTTGGGAATACGTGTCTTCCGCTGTATCATCTGATCTGACTGTACTCTCGTTTGTCGTTTTATTAGGAAGTTACCACTTAACAGGCAAACAAAGACGCTGGGATATAGAATATTAACTGCCCGTGAGAAGAGCTGTCAAAGAAAATGAAAGAAAACATTTGGAAGTATGGCTAATATCATATATGGACGTTATCAAAGGACTTTCGCAGGGGATTTCCCCCGGAGTCATTTTAGAACGATTCAGTCAGATTTGGTGGCAGTCATCCAAAGGGCCTTTCTGTGTGGAGTTTGCATGTTCTCCCCGTGCCTCCCGGGGGTTTCCTTCATATAGGAACCTCTTCACCAAAACATGCAATATCCTGCCCATGTCTCGGAGGAAGCATGGAGCCAGTTTGGGCTCTCCCCAGATCGGCAGAGGGTGGAGCAGTAACCAGGATAAATACATTAAGTTAGCACTAATGGGGGATAAAAAATGGGGGGGGGGGGATATTTAAAAAATAAATAAATAAATAAAGATTTGGTGGCAGTTTGGAATCAGATGAGTATCGCTTGTTAAAGAACTGGATGCATTGAAGCGCAGCTGAAGCACATGGGCTGGCTAATTCAACCCAAGCACATTTTCTGCATCATATATTCAGTCAAAAATAAAATAAATCATATGGGCAAACATTGAAGCCGATACAGTATGACGTTACGCCAAATGAGGGCAATATCGGTACCGATATATCGGTCAGGCTCTAGAGAGAAATAAACATTTCTAATTGTGAGACCTCCGGGAGCAGATTTAAGACTCAAACACAACATTTAAGTGTAGCTTTGAATTTAGATCATTCAACATTTACTTTGTTGTACTTTTTGTTTGTACTTTTTAAGGACCTACAGACACCATTATTTAGTGTACGTGTGTGTGTGTGTGTGTGTGTGTGTGTGTGTGTGTGTGTGTGTGTGTGTGTGTGTTAACAGTAGGGATGTCACAATGGACGATGGCATCATCGTCGTCGAGGGTGGGGGGAGTAGGGGGGCTGGGGCTGTGTGTGTATGTGTTATGACAGCAGTGCCTGCCTGGCAGCCAGAGCCCATAGGTGTGTGAATGCATGTGACGCATAATGAGCTGACCACCTGTCCTTAGTCTCCTTACTCTCAAACGTTCATTTTGGCGAGCTGGGAGTCGGGGAGTTCGTAAATTCAATCTGATGTTCTCTACACTAAATGAGAGCGACTTCACGCACGGTCCAGTTTGTGCCAGAGTAGCCTCAACGCGAGACTCATCAGTCATTGAATGATTGATGAGTCTCACGATGAGGCTATGCCAGAGTGCGCCCTCATCTGCCTATGACAGCCACCCGCTCCTAAACGGATATGCTGCTGAGTCTCTCCCGAGTTAACGTGAATAAACATTCACAAAAGAGTGTTCTTAGAATAATCAAACACTCAAAAAATATTTACTGTAATAGCAACGGTTTTCTCTCATTTCGAGCAACGGCTCCCTTTTAAAAGTCTGTCCGTGTGTCGGTGTGACAATATCACCGCATCATGTCAGTTGAACATGATTAGTAGCCTATCTTATCTTTAATCATATCCAGAACATTACTCTTAACAGGTTTGTAATTAAAGATTTTATTAATGAGGCTCAAAGCGGACATGAGAAACATGTTTAAATATACAGTAGTAGCATTTATTCACTGAAAAATAGTCTGAACACACACTACACTCACTGCTGCGTCACACATCTCTCCACTCTCTTTCTCACTCACACACACACACACACACACACTTTGCGCTTTGTGTGGCAACAAACCGCATTGACAGCTGATTGACAGGCTGACAGCTGACATGAAGTGAAGTCTGTACTACCGGTATAGAGCTCGCGTTAGGAGCACGCTGATAGGCTTAGCTTGTAAACAACTACGGTGGCTCGTAGTGGACAAATATCATGACATTGCGTAACGTTATAGCCCCCAGATGTCCGTCAATTCTTGTGCCTGTTGATGAGCGATTTAAACAGAGCGACAGAGAGATTCCAAAGGGTTGAATCGAGCGACAGAGAGAAAAATAAATATCTCGGTGTGAACACAGCTTAAGAGGTTGATGGGAGTTGGCCCATCAACGATGGTCGATGCCATCGTCCATCGTGCCAACCCTAGTCACAATACTATAATTTCTACTTCGATAGCGATACCCAGGAAAATATCGATACTCAATACCATTTTCCATAAAACGGGAAGGGGGGGATGACGACGCATCAAGAAGCATAAAAATAAAGTTAGACAGACGCACACTTCTCCATAATCTAGGCCTGATCAAACTTTGAACTTAGACAGCAGCTCTAGCCATCAGAACACGTTTAGCTTGTTGAAGCAACAAATACCCACCCAGTGCTTTCATTCAAAGAAAGCACTGATGCTATCGAAACTGTTGCAAATGAGTATTGTATCCGTTTAAAATGTTTAGTATTGATACTTATCGATACCTGTTGCAAATAAGTATTGTATCCGATTACAATTTTCAGTATTGATACTTTTCGATACTATTGATACTTTTGACAACCCTAGTGAACAGTACCGTGGGCCCGTAGCAGCGCCTCTGCAGTGAAGAGCGGTGCCTGCAACATGTCTGCCGTCTCCACTATCAGCTGATCCTTCAGCCTGCGAAGCTCCTGAGGTCTCAGACCCTCATACAACTAGAGGAGAGGAGAGGAGAGGAGAGGAGAGGAGAGGAGAGGAGAGAGGAGAGGAGAGGAGAGGAGGAGAGGGGAGGAGGGAAGGGGAGAGGAGAGGAGAGGAGAGGAGAGGAGGAGAGGGGAGGAGGGAAGGGGAGAGGAGAGGAGAGGAGAGGAGAGAGGAGGGGAGAGGAGAGGAGAGGAGAGGAGGAGGGGAGCGGAGAGGAGAGGAGAGGAGGGGAGAGGAGGGGAGAGGAGAGGAGAGGAGAGGAGAGGAGGGGAGAGGAGGGGAGAGGAGAGGAGGGGAGAGGAGAGGAGAGGAGGGGAGAGGAGAGGAGAGGAGAGGAGAGGAGAGGAGGGGAGAGGAGAGGAGAGGAGAGGAGAGGAGAGGAGAGGAGAGGAGAGGAGAGGAGGGGAAAAAAACAAACAAAGAGCTGATTGCCGACACATGACTGGTTGTGGTGACACAGACTCAGTGCGATAACAGAATGATGACGGCAGAAGTCACATGCCTTTTGGTGGACAGAAAACACACTTGACTGTGTGTGTGCGGTGTGTGTGTGTGTGTGTGTGTGTGTGTGTGTGTGTGTGTGTGTGTATTTCTAACAGGCACAGCTGCACACATTTCCAGCAACGAGTGAGAGATTGGATTACAAATAGATGAGCAGTCCTCATGTCTGCTTCTTCTCTAAGCTACAGGACTGGACTGCAGATGAGTGACTGAATGACACAGAAAATGTTTTCACCTCTTAGTTACTTGTATACGTTTTTACTAGACGGCTATCGGTGGATATCACACCACAAATAGCATTTGTACTGGGATTGTGAACTAAATTTATATAAAGTATCTTTGTTGGTGACTTATGATGATGAATCATAATATCAATATTAAATGGTCTTGCAAAACAAGACAAAGTGAAAATAAAATTTCGGTGCACAAAGCATGTGTTCTCTGCTAAAAAATGTGGACTTCTGAGAGCGCAATAAAGTATGTAAATAGTCATAAGTAAGATGTTGTGATGTACCTCAGAGGATAAGAACATTTTATCAAGTTTTTCCAAATCTCTCACCCCCCAAGCCCCCTTTTTTTACTGTAATCCATACTCGGGTCTCGAACCCTGGCCCATTTACAAAACACTAGTACGTTATAGTGTGGTTATGTATGAGCATGTTATAAACACTAGTACGTTATAGTGTGGTTATGTATGAGCATGTTATAAACACTAGTACGTTATAGTGTGGTTATGTATGAGCATGTTATAAACACTAGTACGTTATAGTGTGGTTATGTATGAGCATGTTATAAACACTAGTACGTTATAGTGTGGTTATGTATGAGCATGTTATAAACACTAGTACGTTATAGTGTGGTTATGTATGAGCATGTTATAAACACTAGTACGTTATAGTGTGGTTATGTATGAGCATGTTATAAACACTAGTACGTTATAGTGTGGTTATGTATGAGCATGTTATAAACACTAGTACGTTATAGTGTGGTTATGTATGAGCATGTTATAAACACTAGTACGTTATAGTGTGGTTATGTATGAGCATGTTATAAACACTAGTACGTTATAGTGTGGTTATGTATGAGCATGTTATAAACACTAGTACGTTATAGTGTGGTTATGTATGAGCATGTTATAAACACTAGTACGTTATAGTGTGGTTATGTATGGCATGTTATGAGTATACAATACATCTCATCAGTGGAGTCTGCCTCTATGCAATCTGCCTCAGAGTGCCTTCTGATAAAGTAGTAGAGCTTAAGGGTTCTTAAACTATGGTTTGAAATCCAAACTGGGTCCTGGACCTCCGTATGTTGGGTCTTCACGTGACAAGAGGAGTAGAGCCCGACCGATATATCGGTCCACCGATATTATCGGCCGATAACCGATATATCGGTATCGGCCGATATGTTGGCCGATATGCCGATATTTTTTTATTTTGTATTTTTTAAGTTATAGACAGCATGTTGTGTGTATTTGATCTTTTTTCTTAAAGCAGCTACAAGCAACTTTTTCGATTGTTATTAAACAGTATCAATTTAATATCAATGCATCACATCTTACCTCTAATAGTAGACGAGACCAACGCAGAGTAGTCTCGCTTGAACCCCGAGTGAATCGGCCAGTGTTAGTCTCTCTGTGGCCAGGGAAGATCAGGAAGTGAAATGAAACGGTTTGCAGCAGCCACTTCGGCCATAACCACAAAATAACTTCCAAAAAACCTGTTAGAATATAACGAGAGATGTTCGCGAGAGTATGCGTGGCATTCACATTGTTTATGCTATGTTGCTAGGCAGCGCGAACGGGTGAAGGCAGGCAGCTGCGTTTCACTTCCAGGTTTCACTTCCGCGTTTATCCGGTCCGGCGGTAAGGAGAGAGAGAGAGAGCCCCCTGTTGACGCGAGTTTAGACAGACACAGACTTAATAATCATCTAAGGGAGCAATCTCTGATTCACACGGCTTTGGTCTCAGCTACTATTATAGGTAAGATGTGATGCATCAATATTGTAATTATACTGTTTAATAACAATCGAAAAAGTTGCTCGTAGCTGCTTTAACTCACGTTATATTTTATATTTGTTCTATTTGTGTTTTTTGTATTTCTAGTTATTTATAATTATTAAATTCCCAGTTCAGTTTACCGTTTCATTGCATTGATGTCATTTTGGACAATAAAGTTTATGGATAAGCTGTAAAATATCCTCCCTACATTACATATCTCCAAGTCATGTCAAGTCATATCTTTGTCAAGTGTTTGATATTTGAGGGATCATTGCAAAACAATTGTGTAATATAATGGTGTATTATATAATATAAGAATATCGGCCGATATATCGATATCGGAATCTTTTTACTCTCTAATATCGGTATCGGCCTCCAAAATCCAGTATCGGTCGGGCTCTAAAGAGGAGTGAAAGGTTTTGTCAGTTGGGTCCCAAGGTGATCAGCTGATTCTACACAGATCATCATAGTGATTGTATGTTAGGGTTTGGTATTATGTTGTACTTCACACTGGTTGAGGTTGTCATGTTCTGCCTCTGGGTTTGGTATTTTGTACCTCTCGCCGGTCAAGGGCGGCGTACTCCGCCTCGATGCCCTCTGCCTCGGGCGCCAGAGAGAACACCATCTGCGACTCCAGGCTGAGGGCCAGCTCCTTGTGGTGCTGCTTCTCTGCACAGTCACATGGAGTCTCGCGGTTTTCGTTCTCCGCAAACAGGTCGGCTTCTCTCTGCACCAGGAACTGCACGAGTGGGGACAGACAGGGGGAACAACATTAAAGGGGTAGTACACAAACTACAGCCAAGGAAACGCAAGAGAGCTCAGCTCACTTCAGTGTTGTAGTCCAGTCGAGTCGGACTGGAGTCAGTCCCAGTCCTGGACACATTTTCTGGACTTGTGTCTCGACTCGGACTCCAGCATTCATTCATTCTGACTCGGAAGTTGAGACAAGGACTCTGACTTGTTCATTGATAAAGACTGTTTTTTTGTAATAGACCTTAATAATTTGCCATAAGATATTGATACTGTGACATTATTCAATTTCATGCACGGACAGGCATGTGTGTTCCACCTACATTAGGGGTGTCAAAATTAATCATATAATCGATGCATCGCGATGCGGACGTGTGAATCGAATCGAATCGTTGACAGATGAATCGTTGAATCGTTTATGTTTAAATTTCTATTGACATTCAGATTTACTTTCTAAGTCAAAAGGGAGTTGATATTTATCTGACTGCTTGTATTAATTGATGAAAAAGTAGCCATGTGCAGTAATAATACAGAAAATTGAGGATGTGATAGGTGGAGCTGCGATACTTTGAGCTTTATCGAGATGCATCGTGATGCATCGTGGAATCAAATTCAATCAAACTTTATTGCAGCCAAAGGCCAAAAGGTACAAAACAGGACATGTATATAAATAACAACATTTTAAAGCTAAAAACAGGTCCATCATTAGGTCGTCATCATATAAGTTTGCCAACAAACAATATTTGTGGAAACCTAACTTGTGCATACACAGGGACTGACCATGGGGCACCACCCCACCAATAAAAAGTTAGTAAAACTTACATTGTGCATACTTAAGGACTGACCGTAGGGTACAACCCCACACAGCCAAGAGTCATAAGAGGCACTTGTACCAGTGTGACCATATATGAGAGTGGTAACGAACAGAGCTGTAGCTTGGATTAACCAACACCATAATTACCTCATTAAGTGACCCATCAAGTCTACATTTAAAACTGTGCATGAGGTTTCTCAGTAGAGCCTGGAAGGTTGTCAAGCCATTAGTACAGAACAGCTGACTTGCACTACCCCCCCTAGGCTCCTTCAGGAGAATCCTGAGGGCGTCGTTATAAGCTACCTTAAGTTTACGTAAACTCTCACTTTTGTAGTTCACCCATAAGGGGGCAGTGTAGAGAGGGGTGCAGTAGGCTCTGAACAGGTTCACCTTCACCTCCATTGAACAGAAATGAAATTTCCTGACTAACATGTTAGCTTGCGCATATAGCATACGACGCTGTCTAAGCATATCAGAGTCATCCTGCATCTTGTCATCAATGATGTGTCCCAGATATTTGCAGTTGCTGGCCACAGAGATTATCCGTCCTGACAAATAAAATACGGGGAAATTAAGTTTCTGATCCCCTTTCGACCGGCAGATCAGAACCACACTCTTTTTGGCATTATATTTCACATCAAACATAATACCATATTCAGAACAGATGTTAAGTAGCTGTTGAAACCCCGCACTACTGGGGGAGATAATGGCAAGATCATCAGCATACATAAAATGATTAATCAATGTGCTACCTATCACACAGCCAGTCCTACAAGTAGTCAACTGCTTGGATAAGGCATCCATATAAAGATTAAAAAGGGCTGGGGATAAAATCCCCCCCTGACGGACCCCATTGCCAACACTAAATGGGGCAGACACCGAGTTCCCCCAACTTACCCGCATACTCTGGTTGGCATACCAGTATACAAGGATGCGGATGAAAGAACCCGGCACACCTCTCTGCATTAGTTTGGTAAAAAGCTTATGGTGATTGATTTTGTCAAAAGCTGACGAGGCATCAATAAAGCCAACAAACATAGTGGAGCCATGTTGTCTGTAAAGCTCAACCGCTTCTTTTAACGCATAAATACAAAGATCTGTACTGTGTTTGGCCTTAAAACCAAATTGATTATCAGTGGTTGAGATAAAAACACTTATCCTATCGAGTAAAATCTTTTCAAAAACTTTCGATATAATACTGGCTAGGGCGTTGAATCGTTGACAGATGAATCGTAATCGAATCGAATCGTGAGGCCAGTGAAGATTCACAGCCCTAACCTACATGCAGTGTGGATTCATGCTCATGTTCAGTAGGGCTATCTCAGACTCAGGCAATGGTGGTGACTCCTACTCTTCTTTGGTGACGAGGACTTGGACTCGGCTAAAGCGTTTGAAACACCTTGGTGTACATGGAAGACCAGAGGCACACAGTCACTGAAGTTTGCTGAAGGCACGGCTGCGTGTTTATGGACAAAAGGAATAATCCTGATTGTTTTATTAGTATGATCACAACAACTATTCGGTTTCAAGATTCAAATAAAGATAAATTGAATACTTTGATGTGCAGCTTCAAACCTAAGGCAAACTTTTCAGAGAATGTGTACTTGTTTGTCATCATCTGGTTTAGAACCAAAGTAAAGAAAGGTAAAATTGTGATATACTATTAATAACTATGATTAATTGTGCAGCCGTAGCAGTTGGATGATTATATGTCAAAATATCAATGCGGAACACATGTGCAAATTGTTACTGACATTGTACTTCCCTGTCTCACCACCATTACCAGTGAAATACGAATATCTGTGATCACACTCATAATGTAATATCAGCTGTTATGATACACTCATATCAAAGGGCTTAACCCGACAGATCCAGGCTCTTCAGACAGGCAGCTACACAGACAGACATGCATTCACACTTGTATGTTGATGACACTGTCTGAATGCTGTATGTAAAGCAGCTGCTCCACACAGATGACTAAAGATGTATTGTGCTGCACACATCTCCCCCAAAACTGCTCACCAGGGACAGGCTTGGCGGGCAAATATATGATGCTCCCTTCCCCTGGGTCTACTGTGACACAATGCCAGTGCCACACATCATTGATTACTCAAATTCATAACTAATAAAAAAGGACAGGTATTTAATAATTAATAATAATACATATGACTTATATAGCACTTTTCTAGTTACTCAAAGACGCTTTACAAACAGTATAACATAAAACTTTACACTAAGGATGTAACGATATTAGAATTTCTACTTCGATACCGATAACCGGGAAAATATTGATACTCGATACCATTTTCGATACCATGCGGCGGGATGACAACAACACATCAAGAGGCATAAAAAATAAACAAAGACAGATAGATGGACAGATGCACGCTTCTCCATAATCTAGACCTGATAAAACTCATTAAAAACTTTGACCTTACACAACAGATTACACCTGCTTTAGTCATCAGCCTATCACAACACAGCAGATCACACCTGCTCTAGCCATCAGCCTATCATAACACAACAAATTACCCCTGCTCTAGTCATCAGCCTATCAGAATACTTTGAACTTGTTGAAGCAAAAGATACCCACCAATGACAGGGAGGGAGAAATCAGTGGTATGTTTGATTTCTCATTAAGAGAAAGCACTGCTGATATTGATACAGTTGCAAATGAGTATTGTATCCGTTTCAAATTTGTTGTATTTATACTTATCGATACTATCGATACCTGTTGCAAATGAGTATTGTATCCGTTTCAAATTTTTAGTATTGACTTTTATCGATACTTTTGACAACCCTACTTTACACAAATACAGAACAAAAACAAATATGGGGATTGCAAAATGAAAAAGGAAGGTGGAGGTAGATTCATGTTAACACCTTTCCTCAAATCACTCCCAGTCCCTGTGGAGCTATTTTGCTGCCACCTGAGTGGCCTCTGATCCCCCTCCAAATGCACACTAGAGAGAATATCCTTCCTTTAGCTGAACTGAAAGAAGCCGGCTTGTGGCGTTATTATTTCCCCCCAAAAGCCCTCACCTCCACGCAGGTCTTCATGCCTGAGGCGGCAGCGTAGTGCAGAGAAGTGCTCTTCTTGTTGTCTGTGGCGTTGACCTCTGCGCTCTCGTACTCGCCCTGGTCCAGCTTGGCTCCCGTCCACGTCAGGACCACCTGGAGGCACTCGGCCCGGCGGTGCTCGTCCTCGTAGGGCCGTGAGATGCGGGGGTGCAGGGCCCCCTCTGAGGTCAGGATCTGGGGCCCCATGCAGAGGAGGTGCAGGGAGGTCTCGTTGTGCACGTTGCGCTTGTTCGGGTTCCCGTCTTTGCTGAAGAGAAAAGACCTGAGGAGGAAGGAAGACCCGACAAATAGCAGGGACAGATAAGCAATGGATGCACACAACTGCTTCTCAAAGTTTCACTCTGGGAGAAAGTTATTTTTGTGGCCAATGTTTAGGCTCAACCAACCGTTTTTACTAGGGGTGTCACGATACACTCAGTTCACGATACGATACGTATCACGATACTGGGTTCACGATAACGATACGATACGATACGATTTTAACAATATTTTTTTAAACTTGAATAATGACAATATATGACTGGAAAAGTAGTATTTTATTTGAAATGCACAAATACAAAACATGCTGTTGTGGGAAATTGTTATTACAATAACAACTAGAAAAAACATGAGATTGGAGATAAGGCTTATCTTGAAATAGAATGAGTTACACCGTCACTTAGATTTACTTTGAACTAAAAGGTTTCTCAGCAGTATAAATTCTCATTATGCATCTTCAGTTTTTCTTCAAACTCAAACAACAAGACTTTTCTTAGTCTATTTTTTATGCATCTTCAGTTTTTCCTGTCAAGTAAACAGTTTTGCCAGAAACTCAATTGAATGGTTTCTCTCCTGTATAACTTCTCATGTGTCTCTTCAGAGACTTGTTCAAGTGAACTACTTTCCACACATTGAACTTCAACAAACAAAGACGTTTCTTTGTCTACTTTTGAAAAAAAAAAAAAAAAAAAAAAATTCACGATATGAGATTTCATCTCAACGATACATATCGTGACATTTTACTATCGCGAAATTTCGTGGGACGATATATTGTGACACCCCTAGTTTTTACTGTACTATTACTACTTCTTTTTTAAATCAACAAAGTACCGTAAATTCCGGACTATAAGGCGCACCGGTGTATAAGCCGCACCTTCAAAGTTGACTATTTTTTTCTTATATAAGCCGCACCGGACTATAAGCCGCGGGTGTTTTAATGGTATTTTTTGTTTTTTTTTACAGTGCACACAGTGTCCGCGGTGTGGTGAAAAGAGGGCAAGAGAGGAAATTAAAACAGAAGTGGATTTATAGTTAGAAAGAGTGCTAAAGAAGAGAGAATTCCGTTTTTTATTTTTTTATTTTAGTTACTCACAGTACTATTGACCAGTCCAACTCAAAAGATATTCGGCAGTTTCACTTTGAGCTCTTGTTCCGCCGCTGTCCATCAATGGTTATGACGAGTCTCGCTGGGTACAGTACGCCAAAGCGATATCCATTGACTTTAACCTTTTCGATGATGCTGTTGTATGTTGCGCGTTTCTGTTGCACCAACGCGGAGAGGTCCTGCCGGACGAAAAAGCGCGTACCCTCCCAGGTGAGGGGCTTCTTCCCCGCAGCCTGGAGGATGAGTTGACGGTCGGGCCAGCGGAGTAGGCAGATGAAGATGGCCCTCGGTGGCAGGCCGGGGTCTGGACGTGGCCGAGGCGCCCGGTGTGCCCTGTCCACCTCTGGTGGTTTCTCGCCTTCCTTCAGGTCCAAGATGTAACACAGGATTTTGCCACGAAAGCGTCCATGTCACCAATCTCAGCTCCCTCTTTTACATTGATCAGGCGAATGTTATTTCTTTTACTCCTGCTGATTAAGTCATCAACCTGCGTGTGCAGGGTTTCGATTTGTTTTTGCATTTTATCCACTTTCGGACTCACTGTGTTGTTTTTGTCCTCCAGTGCGCTGATGCGCTTTTCCGCATTAGAAACTCTGTTCGCTTATTTTCTTTAGTGAGTGAGTGGATGGACTTCTGCACGTTTTCAAACTTGTTTTCAAGCTGCTCAAACCTCTGAGCGATGTCGGACTTAATCGATAGTGTTTCACGGAGTAAAGGTTTAGCCCAAGCCGTGTATCTCCAGCCTCCAGCAGGTGAGTCATTTCCTCATTCATGGCGGTGATTGCTTCGTCTTTTTCTTTCTGCTTACCTGTGTTGTGTTATGTTATGTTGTTAAAAGAGGGCAAGAGAGGAAATTAAAACAGAAGTGGATTTATAGTTAGAAAGAGTGCTAAAAAAGAGATTTTTTTTTTTTTTTTTTTTTTTTAATCCATAGATAAGCCGCACCGTTATATAAGCCGCAGGGGCCAAAAAAGGCCAAAAAACGGGAAAAAAGCCGCGGCTTATAGTCCGGAATTTACGGTATTTTTTTTCTAATGCTTGGAGAACCCATCTTCCTTCAATCCACAACGAAAAATGAAGACTGTTTAAAACACTGGTGTCAACCTAGCAGGGGGAGTTTGTCCCTGGGAGTTCCCCAAGCCCCAGTAGCCGGTGATTTCTCCGACTACTGGCCTCTGGCCTACCGGTTACTTTATACACTGTAAAAAAAAAAAAAAACAGTGCACCTGAACGCAACATGCAAGATACCCGCTGAATAAGTGTTCAAATGTTCATGTCATTCTGGCCAATACTCCACTTCTGTTATAACATTTCAGTCTGGAATATGGAATATCTTTCAATAATCGTTATGACTAAAAGGCTAAAAGTAATCTCATGTGTAAGAAATGACTGTTCTACATTGAAGTAAAACTATAAATGATTAACTCGTTGGTTTTGGATTTATTTAGCTTCAAGAGTGCATTTTTGTTTGTGTGACCCTCAACACAGGCTTTGAGAATCCCGGGCCACTTACTGATACTTATGCTTAAATTAACCCACTCATATTCTGGTTTATTTATAGAAAAACATTTTCGCTAGTGGAAATTCTAATTGGCTGGTAGCTTCTAGCAGCCATATTGGCAGGTGGTCAAAAAAGTTAATTTCAAGCCCTGCAGGGAGAGCAGGTGGTGACATAAGAGTGAGTGAGAAAAGGATCAAATATTGGTTAGACTGAATAATGACATCACAACTGTTAATTTAAAATGAGTTATTCCTCTAAACCTGACTTCAAATGCCCCATATCTTTCCACGCCGGCGCCGTTTGGCCCTCAACCCTCAGCAAAATCTGGCCCTCTGGTAGCGAGGAATTTTTTTGTGGTCCTCTCTATCATCAAAGTTCCTGGGTTACGGCATGACAATATTTGTTCGGCCCCCAGCAACAATCTGGGTTCTCATGAAAAATAATTGCCCACACCTGATCTAGCCTCTTAAATTGGCTCTCAAAGTGAACCAGATTCCTGCATTTTAGTTTAAAATGTACACATTTTTCTTAGAGGGGGGATGGCCCCCCGAACCCCCCAAGAGAGTCCAAGCAAGGTCTACCCACCACAATCGCGCAAAATCCTGTGGGAAACATAGTTATTAGTATTTTCTTTGTTCTTAAAAATATACAATGCCTGTTTGTGTTTTGCAATATGGATATTGTTTTATTTATAATTAAATTGAGCATTGGGCCTTTATAAGAATGTTTATTTGTATTATTTCAATTGTCACACACTCATGGATACATATTTGAGGTTTGTTTATTAATTGGGAAAAGGACCACCGGAACAAACGCCGCGAACATGATCCGGCTACTTTTTCAATCTGACTGGCTACTCAAAAGTTTGGGGAACTCTCTGTAACCCTAACCGTTAAATGGAAATGTACATATCCTCAGAAATTACATTTACTTGTATCCAGTCTACTTTGTTTTCACTTGATTTTTTACACACCTGCTGCCCCTAACCTTGCCTCCCTTCTTGCAGTTTGCTTCATTGTACTGGGAATGTAAAATGGAGCATGTGCAAGCTACCCATTAGAGAAAAAGAGGATAGGGTCTGAGTGAGACGAGTAAACAAGAACACATGTTGTTAGTTTTGTGGGGTGGGAAGCAGCCCATCCTATTCCATCCCAGCATGCTGCATCCCTGAGTGCTGCTATAATATGCTGAATATGTGGAGAGACAGATGGGACAGAGACAAAGACCTATAGAGAAAATAACATGAACATTTCTTTCTCTGAAAGTATGTGACTCTACATTACGTCCGTTTGTTCGATTCTGTCTAGGGGCGGCCATGTCCTGACCTGAGTAGGCGCGCCATGGCGTGCCGGGCAGCATAGTGCAGTGGGGTGTTGTGCTGGTAGGGCTCTCCGTACGTAGCGTTGGGGTCCAGAGCCTCCTTGAACTGCGGGTTGCTCTCGTACAAATGCCAGGCCAGCAGCTCGTCCCCGTTGATGAGAGCCTTGCGGAACTTGGTCGCCGTATTCCCCATCTCTTCCCCGGGTTCGAGCTCTAACGCAGCGTCGTCTTCAATCTGTCCAAGTGCAAAAGGCCGGCATGCTGAATGTCCTGAGGAAAAGAGGAAAAACAGGCCTTTAGATTCCTTCGCGGCTGCGTCTGAGTCCAACAAGTTTTTTGTCCGCGAGGAAAAATAAATAAATCAACACGGTCGCTAAGCTTGCGGCAATTAAAAATGTCTGAACTTGAAGCCCTCTAGCTGAACCTCCTATTAGCCACCCATATTCTTTGAGTAAGCCGACCCTCCCTATTGGAGTCTAAATCAATTCCACTCCCTCTGAAACCACGAGAACAAGAACTGCATCTCCTAGTGTCATCTCCTAGCTCCTGTGTCGGCGTCACCACTGCGCTGTACATCACCTCCTTGTTTTTGTCGTTTGTCGTCTTTTTGTGGAGTGACTCAACATAGTGCCAACGAAGCTCCTGCAGCGAGGAGAACAAGACTTCCTCTGGCATCACCAGGGGCTTCCGCCTCTCCGTGCCAATCCCACTGAGACCATGAGATCCTCAACACATGAACAGCAGGCAGAGAGTCAGCATATCGCTACCGTCCACCAGCACCATATGGCTGGATTGTTTGGGCACTGGGATGCTCTTGTGGCATTGTGTGTGTGTGTGTGTGTGTGTGTGTGTGTGTGTGTGTGTGTGTGTGTGTGTGTGTGTGTGTGTGTGTGTGTGTGTGCGTGTGTGTGTGCGTGTGTGTGATCTTACACAACAAAACATGATTTGGCAGGCACTGTCTTTTTCCGCAATGGTGATCATTCAGGGGAATAAAGCTAGAAACCTGGTACATGTATGGTATTTCTCTACTGTTGATGTTCAATTGTAGTTCGCCTACATATAAATATATAACAAAGTATTAGTTATATATTTGCCTTATAAATGTATAACGTTAACTAAACGTTAATACTTAAAAACTGCATTCATCCATGGCAACGTCAACTCAGCTACAGTACATCTGACAAAGTAACAGAAGTAGAGGAAGACACAGCAGTCAGTCAGTCTGGGTAACGTTAGCTTGGCACTGTCTGCCAGTAAACATATGTAGCTAGCTAGTAGTTAGGATATGAGTGTGTCATGTCTAGGCCTTTCCCCATGTTGTGATGTTTACCATTCTCGCTAGCATAAACCGACGCTACTCTGGTTGATGAGGAAAACAATCCGTGCTAACGCATTGTTGTTGCAGTTCTGGCTAATGACACCGCTAGCCAACTAGACATTCTAGACATGTTTGTTAGCAGAAAGTGGTGGCAACCACAATAGGCAATGCGGCTAACGTTAGCTAACTTAAATGTTCATCAAAAGCCATCATAAACATCACGACGCTAACATCTGCGTTGGCTAATAACGTCAACGTGTACGCTAGCGAGAGCTAGCAGCAAGCTAACGGCGCTAGCCAACTTAGCTAGCAGCACAGTTGAACTAACAAAAAAAACATGAATAACAAATGGTTTGAACTCACACAGATCGAACATGTCGCTGTTGCGGACCTGCTCTTGTAAACAAGCTGCCTGTCGCGGACAGCATGTAAGGGTTTCTCTCGTTAAGTGAGGTAATGCTTCTCCATAAAGAATGAGTTCAGAGCTGTGGTGCTGTTCTGTTCCTGTCAACTCTCTCTCGCTACTGGCTGCTGCTAAATCCCCCATGCCGGTGTCATGACGAGTTTTGCACCCCCGCCGAGAATTGCATCCCCACCTTCCGGGAGCATATTGTAATGATTTATACGGAAACTTAACTGTTCAAAAATGATATAATTGTCGGTAGACGTAATCTCCAAGCCAGGGGGTCTGTCCTGGCCAGGCCCGGTTTAAAGCACGGGCTTACCGGGGCCAAGCCCCGGGGCTCGCCGTCTAGGGGCCCCGGGGGGCCCTATTTTTTTTTTTTTTTACAGTGCACCTGAACGCAACATGCAAAATACCCGCTGAATAAGTGTCCTGCAGTGGGTTGCACCAGCTGTGCGTAAGTTGAAACGTAAGCTAGTTTGAACGTAAAGTCTCACTAAGTCCGAGTTTACGCACTACTAAAAATATTTGGGTTGCACCAAGTGAAATAGTTACAACGTAGGCATAAGTTAGAACTTAAATTTTACACCTACGTCTTACTAGGTGTAAAGTCCTCCGTAAAATAAGCATTGGCACGGATTGCAACTTGGCACCGTGGCGCATCGTTGTTTTGCGTCGGTAACGCGCTCTCCGTGATCAATATTACACCCTTTGATATTGATGACTCACGCTTTTGTTTCCCACAAGCTGCAGCACTGCATACAAATTAAAATAACCGCAACAATTTAGCAGGCAGGATGGTGCTAAATTAGCCTACAATACTGATAGAGCTCACAGATAAACGTTAACAGTAATATGAACCTAAACGAACGTTACTCAATAACGTTCTCATTTGGTTAGTGTTGATGAAATATAAAAGCACT
Organism: Poromitra crassiceps; assembly: GCF_964638095.1. Taxonomy (NCBI): domain Eukaryota; kingdom Metazoa; phylum Chordata; class Actinopteri; order Beryciformes; family Melamphaidae; genus Poromitra; species Poromitra crassiceps. The sequence continues at coordinate 18,605,863 of NC_139641.1, forward strand.
AATTTGCGGTGGGCAACATGTCCTGTTTTCACTCCACTTACTTAAACAACGGTAAATAAACACCGTTTCCACCGTGCTTTTCACTGATTGGTCACAGATACTGTACACGTCATTTTCTGCGACACTATTTTGGCTAGTGTGAGGTTTAAGGACTACTAGTTAAGATGTATCTTACGTCTCCGTGGTGCAACTCAACAAAGACACAACTTTAGTGTCAAACTAACTAGTTTGAACGTAGCAGTTGGTGTGGACTTTACACCCTAACTTAAGACAGAACTTACGTTCAGCTGGTGCAACAGGCTGCAGATGTTCATGTCATTCTGGCCAATACTCCACTTCTGTTATAACATTTCAGTCTGGAATATGGAATATCTTTCAATAATCTTTATGACTAAAAGGCTAAAAAATAATCTCATGTGTAAGAAATGACTGTTCTACATTGAGGACGTTTGAAGTAAAAATGTAAATAATTAACTTGTTTGGTTTTGGATTTATTTAGCTTCAAGAGTTCATTTTTATTCTCGTGTGACCCTCAACACAGGCTTTGAGAATCCTGGGCCACTTACTGATATATGCTTAAATACTTGTGCTTAAATTAACCCACCCAGTGAGAAAAGGATCAAATATTGGTGGTTAAGACTGAATAATGACATCACAACTGTTCATTTAAAATGAGTTATTCCTCTAAATCTGGTTTCAAATGCCCAAAAATGTTTTGCACCGGCGCCAGCCCTCGGCCCTCGGCAAAATGTGGCCCGGACCCCTGGCATACTGAATGCTGAAGTAGGACTGGATGCATAATGGTGATATGAGACTAGAAATGGTCTTAGATGTTGGATATGATGATAAGTGTGTAGTATTCCTGGTTTTAAAGGCTGCATTACAGTAAAGTGATGTCATTTTTATCAGACTGTTCTAGCTGTTCTATTATTTGCCTTTACCCACTTAGTTATTATTTCCACATTACTGATGATTATTATTTATAAAAATCTCAGTGTATCTATTTTGTGAAAGAGAGTGGGGATCGATGTTCTCGGGCCGTTTCCTCGCTCAGAGAGGAACAACCGCTTCGTGCTCGTCGCAAATGGACTATTTCACCAAGTGGCCGGAGGCATATTGCCTACCGGACCAGGAAGCGGAGACCATAGTCGACGCACTGGTGGAGGGGATGTTTAGCAGATTCGGGGTCCCGGAGGTGATACACACGGACCAGGGTAGGAACTTCGAGTCCCACGTGTTCGCTGCCATGTGCGAGAAACTGGGCTCCCACAAGACCCGCACTGACTACACCCCTCCACCCGTAGAGCGATGGTCTTGTCGAAAGATTTAATCGCACGCTGGCTCAACAACTGGCCATAGTGACGGCAGAACATCAGCGAGACTGGGACACGCATGTCCCCCCTGGTGCTGATGGCATACCGGTCGACCGTACAAGACTCCACCTCCTGCTCCCCGGCCCTCCTCATGCTCGGCAGAGAGATCAGGACACCAGTGGAGATGATGCTGGGCAGGCCGCCTGACGCCCCGGGGGACTCCCCGGGACCCGAATACGCAAGGAAGCTACAGGATCGTTTGGAGTCGGCGCACGAGTTTGCCAGAGAGCAGCTACAGAGCGTGGGGGCCAGACAGAAGAGGAACTACGACGTATACACCAGGGGGCGACATTTCGCTGCTGGTGAGCTAGTCTGGGTGTTTCACCCCCAGAGGAAGAAAGGCAGGTGCCCAAAACTGGACAGCAAATGGATGGGACCCTGCAGGGTCCTGGAGAGGCTGAGCGAGGTCGTGTACAGGGTCCAGCTGCTGCCAAAGGGGAGGAGAGTCGCCCTGCAACGGGACAGACTGACCCCCTATCGGGGCACGGGCACCCCCCAGGGACATGGGGGTGGGGGGCGTGGGAACCCGGACACTGACCTGAGCCCCCCCCCTGCTTCCCCTGGTGGACTGTCCCCCCATCACCCCATCTCACCTGTTCCACCCACTGATGGACTGATGGATATATGTGTATATATATATATATATATATATATATATATATATATATATATATATATATATATATATATATATATCTTCGGCACTCGGCCTGCGGCCTCGTGCCTGCGACCGAATCACAGCAGTGCCAATATTAGCCAACAACCGCATTCCCTCTCATGTGATATTGCTTATATATATATATATATATATATATATATATATATATATATATATATATATATAGCACACCAATGGACCCATTTCACAGCAACCCTTGTGAGGTGGTAAAAGCAGGAAGTAATGCAGCGCGTACGCTAATTCCATTAATTATGCATCCATTCTGTTTGGGTGTTCCTGCCAGGTGCCCTAATTAATGCTAATGATTACACCCGCGTTATTTCCTGCTTTACCACCTCAAAAGGTTGTTCATCTGGATTTACCGCCATTAATAGACCCGGTTTCCAAATTCCAATCATGGAAGTTTGAAACCCTCATTAGTGTTTTGCTTGCACCTTTACCCTGCCTTTTTGACACAAAATGGCCCCCGTTAGCAGGGTCTATTGATACAAAGTTGGTTGAAAGTTTTTTTTTTTGTTGTTGAAAAGTAGTCTCACGTGGTCAGATCAACGTCTTACGTCAGCGAGACTAGTTGAAAAGGGGTAAAGTCCTCCAAGAAGCGCATGACAAACTGCACACGGTGGTTTGTAATAGATGTAGATACAAGAGCTGACCACTAGAGTGAGACAGAGTCCACAAAAACAACCCGCTTTGCTAACAGTGCAGCCTTTATGAGTTGATAACCATAACATTCAGGCAGACAGACAGACAGTGATCATCAAGAAGCAAACGACCACGAATATAAATAATAAATCATGTTTTCACAAGAGAATGCATTTAGGATTCATCCCTCCCAATATCGTTATATAGGTACCTTCATCAATTTGATACAAATGTCTCTGGTTATGTAGGCATATTTACTGTAGGCTACATCAACATTTAAGTCAGCCTAAAAGAGGAATATATTCTATTGTGGAAAAAAAGTGGAGTAAGTGGAGTGAGCAGTGTTAGCCTAATTGTGAGTAATTATAGGCTGAATCAGCGTGATGATGTCACTTGCCACCCAGAAATGTGCAACCCTGCAGCAGTTAATAGTATGAGTTGTGCCAAACAAACGTTAACATCTCAAAAACTATACATCACATCGCTTATATTTTGACATTCTGAGTGAGAGCAGAAGTAGCTCAAGATTTTGATGTATAATATATATACATGTCGTGTTAAAGTTGTGTGAACCTTTGCAGTTTTTAAAATGTAAACAGAGTTAGCCGGCTAGAGTCAGACATTCAAGCCTCGTACCACTTGGGCTCCATAGGGTTCCATTGCCTTTTTCACCCAGTGACGTGGTTTGTTTACCAAAATGCTGCTCGGCTGATCCCTCGTATAGGCATAATCAATGCATACACCATTATATTCCAAACAAATGTCCATGTTAAATATAGGCTACACACTAACCATAAGCTCATCATATATACAGTATGAAGCCATATCTAGTAAAACAACCACTCGGACACCCTGTAGAACACATAGGCTTTTTATTATGAAATTTCTCAACATTGCAACGCAGCTATATACAGCATATTAAACCGACATTAAAGAGTGCGCAAATGTCATATTAACAAGCCTTCACTCAATTACAAGTTCATCTGTAAACGTAATACTTCAGTGTAAAGGCAGATACAGTAACGATGAAACATACAGTTAAATACTGTTAAATAAATTGAGCAACTCAAACAAATGATTAATGCTTTGGCACTTTCCGTCATTTTAAATATAGTTACATTGATGGGCTGTTTCTCAGAAACGGAATGTCCTGGAGACTTGACAGAGATGGAGTAAGGATACATGACAGCAGGGTGATGCCTACATATTGTATCCCACTCACATGAATTTTCATTGAATTATTTCTTGTTTCCAGTCCACTCCGAAGCAAAAAGAACACTGACCACAACCAATGCAAATTCTGGGCGAGCACAGCTCTTTATGGTAAACAAAATGACGACATCAATCGATTTCTTGTTGGTGGTGGTTTGGGGATACGGGGGGGAGAAAACTCTCCCAAACTCTAACAAAGACAAACGGAGGCCACATCTTTCAAGAGACAGCAGAGTCAAGGGTTTGTGTAGAAGGAATAGTATCCCGCCATGCCTTTGGACGAGGAGCTGTCCTTGCCATAGGCGCTGGCGGAGGACAGGTCCTCGCACTTGATGTCAACAGGCGAGATCCCGTTCAGAGACAAACGCTTCCGCTTGCAGGCCGCCGAATACGACTCCGCCTTGTCGAGGCCGTGCGGCTGCGCCTCCGTCCAGCCCGCCACGCCTGCCTCCTCCTCCTCCTCCAGCTGGGGCTTGTCCTTGTCCGAGTCCTCCAGCGGGAACCCAGCGGGCGGGCTGGGCCTGGGCGACCAAGGCAGGCCGGGAGTGACCTTCCTCTGGTACGCCGCCCTCGACCCCCACCCCGCCGACATGGTGCCGAAAGGAGAGTCCGGGTAGTAGCTGAGAGCGTGGGACGTCTGCATGGACAAGGATTTGATGCCGTAAGGGAGAAGGGTGCTGGGGTACTCCCCCTCGGCTCCGGCGCTTCCGCCTTGCTGCTGCATGGAGGCGACGTGGAACCACCTCTGCGAGGCGGCAGCTTCCTCCGTCTGCGGCACGGCCCGCTCGCCGTTGTAGAAGCGGCTCTGCGGGAGGTGGTTGTTGATGAACTGGTCCTGGAAGAGGGGCTGCATGGCGTAGCGTGCGCCCGGGACGATCTGGTGGGAGCGGGGAGAGTCGGTCGGGGACGGGGTGAAGCGGTCGTTCTCCGGGGCGGTGTACATTCTGGAAAACACAAGCAGAGAGGAATGTCCTATTAACATTAGGCAAAGTTACCCATCTAGGGAGGAAAGACAAACAAAAAAGTCCCCTATTAGCGCTTGTGCACCTGTTTGCGCGTGCCTTAAGGCAGGGAAGATACCCGGTCTGCCTTGCGCATTTGTCCAGGTGTTATGCCGAGTTTTGCACCCCCGCCCAGCAGCATCCCCACCTCACGGGAGCATATTGTAATGATTTATACAGACATGTAACTGTTTAAAAGTGATATAATTGTCTGGGTAGACGTGACCTCCCTGATTTCTAAGTTAAGACAGCCCCAAAATTGGGGATGCAATTTGAAACATTCACAGCACGTGTCGCAGGCGCCAATTAGAGCCGTGCCAAAATCATCTGCGCCCCCAAAATGCCTGCGCAAACGGGATTTGGGCGGTCTTAACTACCAGAATTATTCACAGGTGTGGCCAGGCAAGGCTGGGCATTACGTCAATCAACACCAATCAGATTCCCATCTCACAATGGCTGTTTGCGTGAGGCATGCAATATGCTGTAATTCTCTCCATGCGTAATAGAGTGGACTCACTCGTGTGAGGACAGAGGGAGCTTATTGACAGATTGTCTGTGGTGCCAACGACCCTCCGGGTTATGGGATAGGTTAAGGTGAATAGCCTATGTCCATTGTCCAACAGGTTTTCTCAATTAATTTCCCTCTTTGCGATGTGATAAAAGTTTCTCAGTGAGTTATAGTTGATTGCCTCACTGAATAATCTGCTAATACCCAATTTTAGCAGCATAATTTGATGTCCTGGTGTGGCAAGGTTGTGCATAATGACAAGTATATGTCACAATGTACAATTATAACAGGCATGCGCTTGTGCCCGCCGCCTAAATTACCGCTTTTGCGAAGATAGGGCCCAAAGTGCCCTTGCATGCATCCTTTGCCAGTGTCTGTGCCACAAGCGGGCACCAGGGGGCAGTGCCCACCCACTTCATTCACTGTGGTTGCTCACTTGCATGTGAGCGGGAATTCAACTGTATATTTTCATCTCAGCCATGTTGAGAAAGTGACTGGCTCCAAAACACATTTTTACACAGAGACCCGCAAATAAGCCAGCGTTGCTTTTTTACACAAACAGTACGTTCTAAATGCTTTTAAACAGCAAGCTGGTTTTCCGCAAGGAAAAGAGGTGTGACATTCTATCGTTGCCATGGAGATGTTAACAGCTGTAGCCTACCTGCTGCCGAGGGGAATAACAATAGGGAGCATAGAGCAAAGGCATTGTATATTAAATATGCAATGCGTATATTTGAAAACACGTGCCATAGACAGAAAGTCTCTACAAAAAGTTAGTAGGCTACACACATGAAATAATGAAATAAAAGAAGTTGAGTCAGTAGATACTAGAATAAAAAGCAGCTGAAACACGGCCGGGGATTTGATGTAAATATGCATTTTGAAAAATTTGATATGTTCTGTTTTAGTGGTGAGCAATGCATGACAAAGCATGAAGAAGGAAGGTATACTCACGAATCATAGTTGTCCCTGAAACCTTTGGCAAAGGGGTTATGATCGATCTTCAGCTGTGTAATCTTGAAAAAAAACAAAATGAAATAAATAAATACATCAATAAATAATAATAATATGTAGAGATTGACCACAGGGTTAGAGAGAACAAGAGCAAAAGAGGAGCAAAGCCTATTGAAACATCACTAGGCTACATAAGGAGTTGATCAGCCAATTATAGCTGATAAACATTCCAAAAAGTGAAGTTGTTCATCCATTTAATAGAGTTTCTATGAAATTTAAATGAACGAGTAAGTTTCTTAATGTATTAGGAAAATAGCATTTAACCCCTATCATTGTTGCAGTCAGTATACTATAGGGCTGTCCCCGAATACATTTGTTTTGCTTCAAAGCTTCAGTGACAACTATTCAAATAGATTTGAAGTTTCGACGGGCGTGTGGGGCACGTAGTAACAATGAGTGCGTTTACATGCACACTAATAAACTGTTTATGAACGGATTTCTAGAGTTACCTGATTGTTCTGTTATCCGTTTATTGTTTGCATGTAAATGCACTCATTGAGAGGCAAGGAGAAAAATCTGACTTCAAGGATTTTCCTTTTCATTTAAACAAAAATTGATAAAATAAAGTGCAATAAGCACATCAAATAAATTACAGTTAAGAGCTGTGAGGCACAATGTCCTTGTCTGAGAGAATAAGTAATAATAATTCATTCAAAAAGTTCAATGGGCCACTTCCAAAAAGACTAACCCAATGAGTGAGCTGGAGCACACGAAGTCACTTCACTACCACCTAGAATGGAGGCTCTCTTAAGTGTTGGGATTTCTGCCTGTACTGTTTGACTCTGAAGAAGACGTCGAAACGTCAGTTCAGCTCTTTGTACCTTTTATTAAGTGTATTGAAGTGACTTCGTGTGCTCCAGCTCACTCATTGGGTTAGTCTTTTTGGAAGTGGCTCATTGACCTGTTTGCATTGTTTTGTCCTGTTCTGAGAGCACCGACCTCCCTCTGTGGAGGGGTTGAAGCGCAGGAGATTCCTTCTACAGTAATAATAATTCATGTTGATGCATAACGAATAATGTTGGATTAGTATTTAAAAATACATTTAAGAAGAAAAACGAAGCATTCGAATACTGATTTGGAAATCGATTGCATCGATTAAAGCTTCGAGGCCTTGAATCATTCGGGTCAGCCCTACAGAATACACACTTGTGGAAAATATGATATACAGAGCTATAAGGCATATAAGGAGTGCAGTGGAAGGCATGCTTACATCAGTATTCTGGTAGGCAGTGACAGCGATAAACTGAGTCTCTGGAAAGGTGAAGGTCTGAGTCTTGGCATCAGTGCTCATGTCCTCCACCCCGTCCTCAGCCACCTCCACGATGTGCAGCCTGGGCTGGTACTTATGCAGGGACTGTAGGACAACCATCTACACATATACACAAATATATTGACCTATTATAGGCTAAATAACATCATTCATTCATTTGAACGAAAATGAAGCACTGATTGATTTTCTCAATTTCCATGCGTAATTTGTGCGTAAAGCAATGTGCTCAGCAAAGCAAAGCGGAAAAGCTGTTTTGCAAGCGGAAAAACGATGGCTCTGCTGTAGCGACCTTGCAGTTAGCGATGATTGAAATATGGGCTAATTACCAAATTATTTAAGGCATTATGTTGAATAAGATTTGTTGAGAGTTTGACAGTTCAAAAATGTCAACTTGCCTGAAAATGCATTTTCTTCACAACCTGAATGCCAAAAGAATAGAATTATACTCAACTGTGTATTTGACCAAAGAATTGAGGGAGTGATTGAATCTTAAATATTGGTTAATATATATATATATATATATATATATATATATATATATATATATATATATATATATATATATATATATATATATATATGATAAACACAGGCCAATGTAAAAATCTGAAAATGTATTAATGTGAAATAATTAGTTTGGAAAACAGTCCAATTGAGATCTAAATTATTTAGAGCATTTTAACATATCTGACATGTACTTTATTATTATTATTATTATTATTATTATTAATAATAATAATAATCATAATATAATAATGAATAAATGCGTTTGGTTTTACCTGTGAAGTGCTGTTAGTGGTGTTGGACCCTTTGTTGTTGGTGAGTTTCAGTTTGCCAAAGGAGATTTCCTGTCTCATCCAGTGGGCCCCGGTGTTTGGAGACTCTGGATGGATGTACACTTTGTTCCCTACAAAATAAACGTTTCACCCAAATCAAATGCAGCCATTAGCCTACATTCAAACACTGATCTTTCTGCTTTTGGCTTTAGTCAAAAGGGAATGCAATGCACAATAGAATATCCATCTTAATTAATTAGGTAATTGATTGAAGCTTGTATAATACAAGCTTCCTGTAGGGCTATTTCACCTAGCCTACTATGCAGGTTTTCAAAATTGTTTAAGGTCAATACAAGTTGTATTGACCTTAAACAATTTTGAAACCCTGCATAGTAGGCTAGGTGAAATAGCCCTAATTTTGCTTTCCCCCCCGTTTCATGTTTAATTTATATGGCATACCGGTATTGCATTCAAATAACATTAGATTTTTTTAAATCTCAAAATGCCTTATTAAGATGGATGCCTGCTGTAATTCGACAAGAATCATGAGCTGATTAGGGATGTGAAGTGGACAAATGAATAGGCTACACAAAAACAAAATACTCTTGGAAGGCAGGAAACTAGGCTATGATTCTTCATTAGAAAGAATAAGGATGCGCCGGAGTTGTGCCAATCGAATGCCTTGGTGGTGGTGGTGCTGTGGGCATGAGGAATACCTTGCATGTTGTTGTCCGCTTTCCCGCAGGTGACCCACTTGCCGCCTTGAAACCTCCAGTGGTTCGGATCCGCCAGCACCACCTCCACAAACACGTTGTAATGCGCCGTCAGACTGAGACCCGCCATGTTAAAGCTGAGGAACGGAAACATCCGCCTGCACACAAACAATAACACAATAACCTAGCTAGCTAAGTATGGGTAAATCAATGTGTGTGTGTGTGTGTGTGTGTGTGTGTGTGTGTGTGTGTGTGTGTGTGTGTGTGTGTGTGTGTGTGTGTGTGTGTGTGTGTGTGTGTGTGTGTGTGTGTGTGTGTGTGTGTGCTGGGGGGGGGGCGCGTCAACAGCGGAGCCCCTTGTTCCCATGTGGCCTCACCTGCCCTGCTTGGTGATGATCATCTCGGTCTCATGCCGGTGGAACTTGAGCCACAGTGGCCGGTTGCACAGGTACACCTGGGCCCTGGGCCCCAGGTCGCCGGCGCCAGCGAGCAGAGGCACGGCGCCGAGAGCGGAGGCCGAGCCGGCGTAGGACGGATAGATGCAGCCGGTAGGGGCGGGGCTCTGGTGGTAGGCCGGGCCGAAGTGATTGCGGCCCGCGGCGGCGGGGGAGGAGAAGCCCGCTGGGGGCAGCACGGAGCCCAGGTGCAGAGGGTGGTACCGGCCGTGGTGGGTGGGGCTGTAGGGGAGAAAAGCAGCCTCTGGGCTGTGTTTGTGGATGTAGTAGCGCTCCGTGCCCATCCCGTGCTGCTCTGCGTACCGGGTATGCTCAGCCGCGCTCGGGTCGTCGTCAGCCTCCGCAGCCGGAGACTTGTCGCGCCTCTCCTCCGCAGCGCCTTTCGGTGAAGGGAAGCTGCTCTCTCCCTCGCCGCCCAGCATGGCGCTATGACAACAAGCGGTGGTCGCTTTCTTTGATCCCAGTCGTAACTATTTGACCGCCACGATCCACCTCAGGACTCGATGGAAAGTCTTTTTTAGGCCAGGGTTCTTCTGATTGAGATGTCTTCTGCTTGCATCATATCAATCTATATAGGCCAGACAGAAACAGGTCCTTATTATTAAGCCTGCAGTCATTTTTCAACGTTATAAAGGCCTTGCGTGGCACTTGTGCGTAAATGACCAAATTGTTAGTCTGAACAAGTTTCTTCATTTATAGATGACTCTGAAAATATAGGCTAGCCAGGCTACATTTAATTTGAGTCATACTTTTCTTTTCATCACTTTATTGAGCTTTTCAGTCATAAATGTTCTTCTACACCCCCCCCCCCCCAATTGGGGTATTTATGTTTAATCTTTATGTAAAGTTATATCTAGAAGAACTAGCCCAATTCCTGTAGGCTATTTCCACAAAACTATAATGCATCGTCATAGCCTATATATTTTTTAATTCAAATTCACTGGCAGTAGATTTTACTTTGGTGTTTATGTTTAATCCAATTGCTTTGATAGACATGGAAAATACATTATAGTTTTGTAAGTTAACAAGAAAGTAATTTTAAGAGAACTAACTTGTGGCAAGTTGTGGATAGTCATTGATTTGCTCAACAAAAATATATCCCTACTTATTTGTACAATTGGTGATTTTTAGGCTGTTATTGAATGGGAAAAAGCCTCAGTAACACAGTGCCCATTTCTTGTAAATCATATGACAAAAGCACCTAAGCACTGTTAAATTAAACTAAAGTGAAAGAGGCCCTTGCATGGTGACAAATTTCGAAACAATATCGAATTTCGACGGAGACTGTTAAAGTATTATTTTTGTTGTGCTTAAAAAATATGTTTGAAAATGGGCTGACCTGGGTGGCTGTTTTCAAACACACAGCATGTGTGTATGTGCATTTAGCCTATGTGTTTGTGTTTTATATTCAACCTTTGTGTTGCTGCTGTTCTTGGCATGTCTCCCTTGTAAAATAAATATTTGATCTTAATGGGACAAACCTGGTTAAAGGCAAAATAAAAATAAAATAAATAAAACAGCAGAACGTTACTAATTTAACAGCCCATTTAGCCTATTGTGCCCTTATTATTATTATATAATCAGCCTACTGCAAGTGTCCTATAGCCTATACCCGAACTTGCTATTAATCCTATATTATTCAGAGTTAATGGATTTGCATTCATTTAAATTCTGATGCGCTTTTGCATCCCACCGGAGATGCCTCATTTGAAAAAGGAAAACGGTAAATTATTTTTCCGTTTGAAGAAACCTGTGATGTTTGTCAGATCGGACAGGCCGGTGCGAGAAACGAACAAACGCCTGTCGCAGAACAAAAGTCAGGCTATTAACCTAGACTAACGTTTGTCTATGGCTTTATCTCTTAAATAATCCCTATGCTAAATTCAGTATGATTTATTAGGCTATTTATCGTAGGCTATTTATTTATTTTAATAATAACATAATAACCCCCCCCTCCTTTTTTTTGTAAATAGTAATTTTTTCACATTACATAGGGTTACTGTAGTCTCGCTTGCCAGACTCTCAGGGTTACTGTTAAATGAAACATCATTTTCTGCAATATTAGTAAAATAAACTTACCAAGCGATGCGCCCGTTTGCAAATACTTCTTTAAAATGAACGAAACCCGATTTAAAACCGCGTCAACGCAGAAAACGACAGAAGCTACGAGCCAGAGCCAGTATAAGTCATTGGCATCATGTTGTCTTGTAGCGGCTGAGTGTGAGGAGGAGAGACTAGAATAACTCGCCTGAGCGCATGTGGAGGTGGAGTGAGTGAGAGTCCCGGTTTCACCCATGCAGCGCCTCGATCTCTTCTTGTGGGGCCATGATGCCACGACGCGCAGATAGCAGCCTATTATCAGATTCTCCTCTGCTCTCCATGGGGAGGGGAGGGGAGGGGATGGAGTGGTGGGAGATCTCGCAGCCACCAAGGTGTATGTCTGTATACCTCCCAGCTCAGCTCATCTTGACACACATGATTCCATCCACTAAAATTACATATTAGATTCCTATGGGGGCCTATATGGGATGTATCCTATATTTTGCTGTGGCATTTGTACGAAATATAACAACTATTCCTTTACAACACGAGTATAAAAAAGAAGTGTAATGAATGAGTATGGATCTCTGAGGTGGCCTATTGATTTGAAGTAGGCCTTACTGCTTAAGATGTTATGAATGTGTTATGTAGCCTAATGGACATTACAATGGAACTAGCCTGTTTTACACAATTTGCCATGTTGTTGATGTTGTTGTTGTTTTTTATATATATTTATTATGATTTTAAACAGAAACACAAACAATATAGACAACACACACAATGGCCAAAAATAGAAAATATCTAAATTAGATCCTGGTCTGTGGTGGGTTTCAGGGCTGGCATGTCGTGATGTCTAAGATGGTGGTTAGAGGGATCAGTATCATTTCCCAAATCATATAGGCTATAATTAGCCTTATAAGTTAGCATAATGTAGCCTACAGAAAAGGCGAGTATAGGTATACACCAATGAATAGTGAGGGTGGCAGGGGTGGGACACCTTGCCTATGGGGGTAGCAGCCAAATCACACACAAAAATGTATTCCATTATACATGTCTGTGCAGCCTCTACACAGCCTGGATGGGAGGAACAAGAGTGGAGATAAACACTCAGAAATGTCATTTTGCATCATATGTAGTATGAGAAGCTTTGAAATAATCCTGGAACTCACACTCTTTCTCTCACACACACACACACACACACACACACACACACACACACACACACACACACACACACACAGTAAAAGGCACAATATTGTATGATGAGTGCCCCATTTCCTCAATCCACACTAAGGTTAATTATATATATATATATATATATATATATATATATATATATATATATATATATATAAATTTGTATAAATAATTCCAGTACTATTAGTATATAAATGATATAAGGCTAGCTAGCAGAGTATAAGAGCTCACAGATCATTTTGAGAACACCATGTCCATGGTGTCTATTTCACGGCCGTGGACTCGCACAGAAATCCCTCAAACCTTTCGACTGCTTCCCGTCTTGACCTTCTCGTCATCATTCAGTTCAAAGGAAACCAGGTCCAGACCCTGGAACTGTCCTGCATTAGCGTGCTAATAGACCCGTTTCAACAGCAAAGACCCACTCAAGGCGTCCTATCTCCTGCTCCTCTCTGGTGTGAAGGCCAGACGATGCAGAGATCTCGCTGCTTATTGGGGGAAGCGTTTGCATGAGAAAGAGAGACTAGCAGCGGTGAGGGGATTAGTCGAGGGGGTCACCACCTCTCAAATCAACACAGCGCACATCAAATCATTGACCCTGTTAGGCAAAGCAACTATTTGGCTAAACGGTTGCAGCAGTAAACAGTCTAATACGCTTCGGCTGATTGCATTCATGATGATCACTCAATAGACCTGATAGATGCTGCTGGTGTGTCCATAAAACCTCAGTGCTTCTCACTCGGCTTGAAACTAAAAGCCTGCTGCTGAAAAGTGCAAGCTTAGATGTGCGTCTGTTTCCCTTTTGGTAACCACATGAAATGGGTTTCTTCTGCTGCTATTCTTAATATCAATGATGGTGGGCTAGAGGAGAGCAGTGGTTCTCACACTTTTTCACGTCAAGGACCCCGAAACTGACACACATCAGACCACAGACCCCCAGGGTCTCGCGGTCCCCCCATCTGATTTATCATTTTTGGTTGTTTTTATTACAGAAAGTGTCTTACCGGCACATTCTGCCATTGTGTTATACTTATGGGTGTCATTTTTCGTGTGAATAAATGATTCCTCTTTTTTTTGCTGGGGACCCCCTGGAACGCCCTCAAAGACCCCCGGGGGGTCTCGGACCCCTCTTTGAGTGCGCTGTGCTGTGCAAGCTCCTCCCACCATGGAAAAAAAAATTGAAAGTGTCAAAACCCCACTTTCTCACTTCTGACTCGCTGGTTTTGCTGTCACATCACGAGACGTGTGTGTGTGTGTGTGGGTGTGTGTGTGCACGTGTGCGTGTGTGCTAGTGTGTGTGTGTGTGGGTGTGTGGTTTGAGAGAAAGAGAAAGCTAGAGAGAGAGCTTTGGATGATTTCAAACTGATGTTTGAGGACACACTTGATCAGAGTGAAATGTGACCTTAAGAGGTCGTTCACAAGCTGGATATCCATCTGATGTTCTAGCCCAAAGTTGGGTCCAGGGACCCCAGGGGTCATTGAGGGGGTTCCAGGGGGTCCCCAGCAAAAAGAGGAATCATTTATTTTTCACTATAATTCAATCCGTAACACAATGACAGAATGTATGACTACTGTATTTTGGTCATGGGTTTCATAGACTTTCTGTAATAAAACACCCAAAAGGAAAAATCAGATGGGGTACCCTGGGACAAAAAAAATTCAAATGGGGGGGTCCACATTCATTCCTTTCCGCCTCAAATGAGTCAGTTCATCCCCTCACCAGATAACCAATATATGTTTCACATCCATGCTGCCCCACAGTGCTGTTTGCTGAACAGCCAGTCTCGCTCCTCTCTAGTCACACTCAATGAGCAGCTTCCCCTGGCTGTGGCTGCTTTTTGACACGTCTAAAGCCTGCCTGCCTGCCGCGCCTGGTGCCAGGCAGGGGAGAGCGGGTTGGTGACCTGGCCATCGCCTCGTGCCAGGCAGGGCAGGGGGAGAGCCAGGGCTGATGACCTGGCCTTCGCCTCACTGCCCTAGGCCACTGTCACCCCGCCGGCAGCAGAAGGTCTGTTGGCTCCCGACCCGTGCCAGGAAACTCTGCCCGGCTCGTGATGTCACCCACCGGAACACCACGCCCTTTCAGGTTGTCTGCACCAAACACATGTGATGTCATCACACGCAACGAGGAGAGGAAAATCACAGCTAAATGTAGTTAAGAACAATTGTCACAATGCAACTTTTACATCCTTTAATTACTGTGCCTTAAAGGGACACTTCACCCTAAAACAATGCCGATTTATTTTGCACATGATCTCACAAATGTCCGAAAACTGTAAACAGTTTTGCAGACATTCATTTAGTTATTGAGAGTTGATTTGAGTTAAGTTGATGCCAGTTATGTCATTGGAAGGCACTGAATATTGGGTTCAAGTCTCCCGATGACATCACTGCCACTGGCATCAACTTTACCCAAATCAATGCTCAAATAACTGCCAAAGTAAAATAATGTCTGCATTGCAAAACTGTTTACAGTGACAGATGTGTGAGATCATCTGCAAAATAACATTGTTTTTCGGTTCCTCTTATTAATAGTTGTAGGCTTTCAAACTGATTCCGCAATAGTGCAGGCATTCTGATTCCACAGACAGGCAAAGGCACCGGTGAGGCGGTTTTGATCTGAAAACGGCAGAAGGTGTAGGCCTCTGGTGACCCGCGTCCCCTGCTGCCCCCCCTGCACACACATTTATGGTTGGGTCCTATGTCCTGTTAAGAGGAGCAGCAGGAGCGGACCATCACATTTGGTGCCCAGCGTGGGGGCGGTTGGTGAGCTGTCATGTTCCAGCTATCCCACAGAGATACACTTCTGCCTCTCCGCCAAGACTCTGTGCCTCCTCATTTGCATTGGCTAATGAGATCCTGTTTGCATGACTTTATATGGAAAGACCCTATCTGTCTGGATCTCACTGTACAAATACAGCAGGCTAATGAAGGCCTATCTATTTCACCTTTACCAATTAGTCCAATTAAGATTAAGGCTCTATTCTCAGCTGGGTGGCAAAGAAAGCAGCATGATGGCAGATTGGCAGCGTAACTGTTGCAAACAGCAGAATGTCCATCAATAAAACGAGTTGAAGGACGGTTCTCAAAGTGGGGTACGGGGACCCCAGGGTTCCTTGAGCCGGTTCCAGGGGGTCTCCAGCAAAAAGGGAAATAATTTATTTTCACTATAATTCCATCCATAAGTAACACAATGACAGCATGTATGACTGTTTTGGTCATCATGGGTTTCATACACTTTCTGTAATAAAACTTTGAAAAGCAAAGATCTGATCCCTGGGACAAAATCTTATCAAACGGGGGTCTGTGGTCTAATGTGTGTCAGTTTAGGGGCCCTTGAACCACTGGTTTAGAGAAGCTAACATGCATTTTGTCCCCCTGTTAGAGTTCCCGTGCCATGCCAGTGATGATCAAGTGTCTCTGCCTTTGCCCTCGTTAGTTTTCCCCCTGATCACAACTTCACACAGGAGGCTCATCTTCTCATACATGTTCTGCAGCCAAGACCCCTGGATCACTCCCAAAATCAAGTTGTAGAAGTCTCCAGCCAATGGAGGCCCGCTCAGAGAACTTCCTTGTTATCACCCAATCTGTACTGTTAGCGATGTTTTTTTTCCCATGATGGCGAAGGCGAGGCGAAGGCATGACCCGCCCCTCTCTGCCTCTGATTGGCAGACTGTACTCGGCCGCTCCCACCTTCTTTCCAGGCGAGCCAGAAGTATCTCAAACGAGCCTAAACATAGTTTCATTCAATGTCACGATGCAGCGGGGGGGAAAAGTAGGCTACTTCCTAGCATGATTCCTATAGATATTAAAATGAATATTGCAAAACAATCATTAAATCAACAAGCATGAGATACTTCATTATGTGGAACGTTACAATTGCAAACCCTATATCTGAGTTATTTAGGCCTAAACTTAAAGCCTATTGCACAGATGTGTATTTTTTTCTTGTCATTCCGAATTTAATCACATTGTTGCTCTGATTAATATTTCAATTCAAATACATGTCACTCTTGTGTTAGAATGAGTAAATGGGCATTGACACTGTTTTTATATAACCCTTGATCAATTCTCATTAATCTTTTATCTTTTCTTTTTTTTTGTCTGTAGGCTACATACGTGCACTGCCAAGAGTAGCGGCAGCATTATAAACCAGAGACCAGACTATATCAAAAACATAAACACACAGTGGCGTCTTTCATGCATGCTAGCAAGCAAAACTGCTGTCTGTCTGACCACAGACTGTAGAAAGAGACGCAGGATAGCCAAGCGAATGTGATTGGATGAACGTTTGACGCTAGGCCAATCACAGGCAGAGAGGGTGCCTCCAGCCTTCGCCATCATCCGATAAAAATATTGCATACAGTTAGGTTCCTGCCTGCCCATCTGCCAATGTCACCCCCCCCCCCCCTCCCCCCAGCGACACTCACACTTCGGTCAGGTCAACAGTTGTGAGCTGTGGCCTTATCGGGATCAAATCCTCTGAGATGGTGTAGTGTTGAAGACCACCAAGAGACAAGCGATATGCACATCAACTTTTTAGTACCTACCAAAGTAAAGCAGGATAGAATGGAGAGTGTCCATACACCGCTTCTGCCACAAAGACCCACATCTATGGAACTATAACTTCTTCCACCTTTCAACCAGGTAACCCAGGTCCAAACCCCACGTTGGCAAGAAGCGTCCTTAAAGGAATACTTTGCTAAAAAAAAAAGATCATTCTGTCATCAGCTACTCACCCTGACGCCAAAAGAAACGCAGGTGATCAGATCCACCTATCAGTCACGATTCAAGAAGGAGAAAACGTACGTTACAGGCATAGTCTGGGACGTCCCGTTGAAGGCTGGGTTCACCCAGGCTACAGCCTCCCTATTGCATCCAGTAAGAGAATACTTGATGAGAGATTCAAAATGTGAATTCATTAAAGGAATGAAGACAAAACTCCAAATATCTCAATAGCTCTTCCCTTGCACAAAGTACAGCATCGTACTCATCCAATATGTCTAGTTCAAATAACAGCAATAGCAAAGGAGCAAAAACCTCCTCGTTTAGTAAAATGTTATTTTACCTTACCAGGCAGACAGGCAGGCAGACAGGCAGGCAGGCAGGCAGACAGGCAGGCAGGCAGGCAGACAGGCAGGCAGGCAGGCAGACAGGCAGGCAGGCAGGCAGGCAGACAGGCAGGCAGGCAGGCAGGCAGGCAGGCAGGCGGGGAGGCAGGCAGGAGCCTGCATGGTTTTCCTCATATGAGGAATCTGCTGACTGTGGTGGCACATTATGATTAACAATTTAACTGTGATCCCCTTCCTTCCCATTGTTATTCCACAGATGACTGAGAGTAAGAGCGAAGCGCCGGCGCCGGCGCACAGGCTTCATTAGCTTCATTGATTGATTTATTGTTTTCCATGTCTGTAATCACTTCCCCCAGAGGTAATTTGTAAGCTCTTTATGGTTCAGAGGTATAAGCCAGCGAGGTAATTAATCGGCTTTGTTTAGAAGTTTGCAAGTAGAAATGTCTCTGAATCGGCAGCGGCCTGGAAGGCAGCGATCTAGAGCCTCTTTGAGTTAGAAGCAGCTTGTTTACCATCACAACAGATCAGTACTAAGCAGGCAAACAGCCCTAACAGTGCTGACATTCACATTTGATTATTTGGATTTACCTTGATCCACTTTTCTCTGTGGGATCTTTCCCAGCGTTAAAGGAACACTCTGCCCATTTTCAACCAGCTTTGTATCATTAGAACATCAGTAGTATATCAGAAAACTGGAAACGGTTTTGAAGTCTGTCATTTAATTTGACAGTTGAGTGTTAAAGTGTGGACCAGTGACATCACTGTTAATGATAATTAAATCATAATCATAATGCTACAAAAACATGAGCTAATCACCACAGAACCACACAAACCATTTGGCCCGGTATCACGGACGTAAATGTGTCCAGGCCACTGAGATGAATATGAATCTTTATTATATGTCGATGAAGCGAGCAGCTCTGAGCTTCCATCAGCTAGCATGGTCAATGTGCTGGCTGGATCCCCTGCCCTCAAAAGTCCGATTTCGAAATAGGCTTATTTTTTGATAAACTGGCCTCATAACGGGGATCTATAGCCTACAGTTATGTGTCTACTAACATTATTAAAAGATCATAAAGGTAACGCTGTTTTCTGACAGTTTGCTGCTTCTTCTTTTCTTCGACTTGAACGTAGGCGTAGTTGCTGCCCTCTCGTTGTGGACTCCAGTAGCCTACTAAACATAGAGGCATGCGCATGCGCAGTGTATGTAAAGCATCTTATTGCGGGCGTCTCGCATGAGCTAATATGGACGCAGACTGCCCGGAGCCTGCTCTAGTGTAGACTGGGAAGGCTTCAACTACGGGGTCTTTGAAAACGGCTTAGTGAAGATGTAGCCTAGGAGGAGGGAAATGTAAACTCTGAATTTTCTGTGAGGTAAGCCTATTTCCACTAAAGACTAACAGGGTAATGTCCAGTAGTTAACACAAGTGTAATAATATTCATCAGTAAAGATGGCAGACTGGACAGTCAGTTCTCTGGTTAACACATGGCACAGCTGTGATGTGATTCAGTCACGTATGCCTCAGCCAGCCTGTTAATACCAGCTCGCCCAAATACAGATCCATTCACAGACAATGCTGCACAGCACAGCACACGTACCCACCTTCCTTCTTGTTATACAATTGAAGGAGGAACGGTTGCTTCCTCTTTTCTCTCTGCTCTCTTTCTCCTCTCTCTTTCTTTTTCTGCCAGCCTGACTTAGTTCGCTTTGACATTTTGGCAGTAAGCAGCTCCGACCATCCCTCAGCTTTACTTACCCTTTACTTACCCTCAGCTTTACTTACTTTTAAACATAGACTAAAGACTTTTATGTTTACCGTCGCTTTTAACACGTTCACTGCCATTGACGAGATATCTCGTCTTACAAAATCCAACGGTTGACTGCCAATGACGAGATATCTCGTCTTAAAAAAAATTGACGGTGGGATGTGGATCAACGCCCCCCACGTCTCCTATAAAAATATTGGAGCCACCGAACGTGTACAACCCATTCCACCGACCCACTAAGTGGCGACAGTGCTCTCCAAACTAGAAAAAGCCGAGCCAAAACTGCAGGGGAACGCGCGAGGAAACCATTCTCTCATAATGTAAAATGGATTGGTGAAAACGCTTTCGCTTTCGCGCATTATCGCGCTGGGAGCTGGCGGTGGGGGATTGCAAATTTGCATAATAGATTATGGGTGAAACACACTTTGAAACACCAGCAGAATGCGCAGAATCGCACGCAGATTCATTCCAGCTGAGCTCAACCGAAAACCCAGAAACGAACGAGCCTCATTCTCATACTGTAGGCGAAAACGCTTTCACGCTGGTGCACACGGGCGCACAACGGTGGGGGGTTCCAAAAATAGACTGGGTGGAAAACACACTTTGAAACACGCAGCATAAAGCCTAGAATCGCACAAAGCTTCATCAAAGCTCTCAAACCCAAGAAACGAGTGAGCCCCATCCAGACTTGCCGACGAGGGGGCCGCCAGGGAGGGAGGCTGCTCACTGCTCAGACAGGCAGTAGAAACTTGCTTGTGACAAACGCTGCTGAAAGCCACCAGACACGCCCACGGAGGGAGGAGTTTGAAGGAGAGGGCGTTCAGAACTATATTGTTTAGATGTCTGATCTCTCACTGATGCCAAAAATAAATGGTTAAAGTGACTGTTCTGCCTGTTTGATTGAATTTCACAAAACTGCGATTATCTCAGCTTTCAGTCTCAGACGCTGAAACCATGCTGTACTCAACGGCTAATATCTACATAACTACTAACTCTACAAACTAACTCTTTTAGACAGAGAAAGCACACATTCTATTAGTACTTTTGTGAACTTTGTGTTCACAAAGTCCAAGCAGAAAATAATCCTCGGCTCTTGTAAAATGAGCCAGAATCCTCAAAAAAAACCTCTGGCAGAAGCTACCTACAGTAAAAAAAAAAAAAAGGCTGGCAGTGAATGTGTTAACTGCTGACAGCTGTTTCTCAATCACTATTATACAATTGGTTTTAAAACAGATGATTTTAATTACTGCTAAAAGCTGCAGGTCTGGGGGATGGTTCCGTAATACGGATATTCTCACAAGAGGGTGAGGTGATGCGTCAGGAGGGACGCACGCGTAAGGGGAGCTTACTAGAGCCGTACTCGTTTTTTTTTTACTGTACTTTTATTTATAGTACTATTTTTACATTACACTTTTATTCTTAAATCAGCTGTGTAGATTTGATCGTATCCGATGCTTTTCACCCAAGATGAAGGAAACATATTGCCCCTCTCCATTCTAGTAAAGTATTATCATGACTTTTTATGTTCTGCCTCAAATCCGTCTCTTTTTGGCAAAAGCTAAAGTGACAACTGTTATCCTCCTGCTGACCGTCTCTTTTGAAGACTTATGTGAATTATGCTCCTTGTTGTAATAATTTTCACTGGCCGTACTATGTTGTGTTTTGCAACCAGGTCATTGTTTTTGTTTCAAGCCCGGTCACTTGGGTTATATTACTGCCATGGCTGATGATGACGTCACTCTGTTTGCCGTAAACGATGTCATAAAATCAAGGAGCTGAAGCTGTCGCAAAAAGTAATATACGGTAGGAGGGTAAAATAAAATAAAATAAATGGTGAATGAAACATAATTATGTGTAATGTTAATTACTATGAACTAAATGATAGGTCCTATATATATATATACATTAAAGAGGGGAGAAGAAGAAAAAAGAAAAGAAAAAATGCATCTACATTTATTTGGTTTGGTTTTATTTGTCTGATTATTATTCTTTTTTTGTTTTTCCCTCCCTTCTTCATGAGCTATGCAGACTGAGCTGTGCTTTTGTTTTATGATGCAGCCTGAATGTGTGCTGCTGTTCTGTTCTGTTCTCTGTGTGTGTGTGTGTGTGTGTGTGTGTGTGTGTGTGTGTGTGTGTGTGTGTGTGTGTGTGTGTGTGTGTGTGTGTGTGTGCGCGCGCTATGGCTCTCCTGCCTTACTCACCCAGGCCTTTCCCCTGCCCCACTCTACCCTGCTATCATTCATATCCTCTCTGATTTATAATTGATACTGCGAAAGGATTAAAAATAGTGCACTTGAATATAAGGAGCCTCCTCCCTAAAATTGATTTAATCAAAGTCTGGGTTGCTCAGTATAAACCTGATATACTTACTTTCTCTGAAACATGGTTGCACTGTAAAATTTGTGATAATGAGATCAAACTTGATAATTATGTATTATACAGGGCTGACAGGGGTACAAGAGGAGGAGGCGTGGCTATATATGTCTCATCTCATTTTATATCTGAACTTGCCATACCTAAAGTACTCCCTTTGTTTTTTGAATGTCTCTTTGTTAGGCTAAAACTTCATGAAAATAAACATATCATTGTTGGTAGTATTTATAGGCCTCCACCTGTTCATCCTAATTCATCTAAATGTATAATATCTACCCTCACTTCATTTGAACACCCATGTGAAATGATTATTTTAGGTGACTTTAACAGTAATTGGCTTGATCGCTCCTCTTCAAATGACAAAAATCTGTTAAAAAGTATACATTTAACTCAGTTGATCAAAGAGCCTACCAGAGTTAATGACAGATCTAACTCATTATTAGACTGGGTTCTTGTCACCCATCCAGACAGAATAATAAAATCAGGCGTTCTATCGGACTGCTTTAGTGATCATTCCGCTATCTTTTGTGTTTGGAAAATCAAATTTATTAACCTTCCTCCAAAATGCATTCGAGTTAGACAATGCAAGAACATAAATTATGATAATTTTATAAATGATTTAATTGGCATAAACTGGGACAGATTTCAACTTATCCCATATGTTGAAGAAGCTTGGAATTACTTTTACTCTGAAGTCACAAGAATTATTGATAACCACGCCCCCTGGAGGGAAATTAAAGTCAAAGGTAGTCATTTGCCCTGGATCAGTTCTGACCTCATCAATCTTTTTAAACAGCGCGACAAAGTTTGGAAGACCTACAGGGAAACTAAGGATCCTGCTGTTAAGGAGAAATATAAATCTTTAAGGAACTTATGTAAGTTAAAAACACGCAATGCTAAATCTAGCTTTTACAAAAAACATCTCTCTGAAGATCTGCACAACCCAAAACAGTTCTGGAAAAGAATAAATAATATCCTCAATAAGTCAAATAAAAACACCAATACTCATATCCAAGTCAACAACAACATCATTCATGACCCATTCATCATTTCAAATGTCCTTAATCAGCATTTCTCCTCAATAGGTAGTTCCTTAGTGTTTGACTCGCCTATGGCATGTGACTCTCTCAGCCACCCTACAAGTTCATTTTCTTTTCGAAAAATATTACCTGTTGAAGTTGAATATGTAATTAATAATTTAAGGGATGACTGTGGATCTGGACCAGATGGCATTGAAATTAAGTTCATTAAGCTAGCTGCACATATCCTCATGTATCCACTTTGTGACCTATTTAATTTGTCATTATCATCTTGTGCACTCCCTTCCAGTTGGAAATGTGCTGTAGTGACTCCACTTCATAAGGGTGGTGACTCCCATGATATCAACAACTACCGTCCAATTTCTATAATCAACTCTGTAGCTAAAATCTTTGAGAAATTAATCTTCAATCAATTATCACGCTATGTTACGGATCACAATATTTTATCTCCCTGCCAGTCTGGTTTCAGACCGAACTACTCAACAACCACAGCTCTTGTCAAATTTACCAATGATGTGTTCACTGCTTCTGAGAGTGGCAAACTCACTGGCGCAATTTTCCTTGACTTAACCAAGGCGTTCGACATTGTCGACCACTATTTACTTCTCGATAAACTCTATGCCATCGGTGCTTCTCAAAACACTTTACTTTGGTTTAACTCTTATCTCCACAATAGACGTTCATGTGTCAGTTTCAATGGAAGCCAATCAGACTATTTAATTGTTGAGAAGGGAGTGCCACAGGGTTCGTCTCTTGGACCACTCCTCTTTTCTATTTTTATTAATGATCTTCATAAAATCTGCTCTGAGTGTCAAGTACAATTATATGCTGATGACACAGTCATTTACACATCTGGTGTTAACAGGTCGCTTATCGAAGCATCATTGCAACTTGAGTTTGCCTCTATCCAAAGATGGTTCTCATCTAACAAATTACTGTTGAACAAAAAAAAATCATGTAGCATGCTGTTTGGTATCAGACCACCTGATTCACCAGATCTGGCTGTTTCCTTTATTGATGGATCACCCCTCGAACATGTGAACACTTTCAAATACCTTGGTATCTGGCTTGATCCATTGCTTTCTTTTAAAGATCATATTCAATCTACGATAAACAAACTAAGTCGTAACTTGGGTATACTGTATCGCTCCATAAACTGTTTTACTTTTCAGATGAGGAAAAGAATTGTTATGCAATTGTTACTGCCTATACTTGATTATGTTGATATTGTCTATCAGAATACATTTGAAACATATTTGCAACCTCTCAATGTTATTTACAATAGCCTCTGTAGATTTATTTTAAGGTGTCCATTTCGAACTCACCACTGTTCCATGTACGAATCTTTAAACTGGTTACCCCTCTCAGCTAGAAGACAGTACCATTGGCTTCAATTCATTTTTAAATGCATTCACTTCAATTATCCCTCCTACTTAAAACAACACCTAATTCCATACACTTCTTCATATTCCCTTAGACATACGCATCAACCTTTCTTTTTTATCCCTAGAACTAATAAAGAAATTGGCAGACGTGCATTTAAATTCAAAGCTCCTTCTGATTGGAACAACCTGCCCAATACCCTTAGAACAATCAACTCATTTCACCTCTTCAAAAACTCACTAGTACCATTCCTCAAAACACCTTGCTGCTGCTTTTAATGGTATTGTCTTCTTGCCCCTTATACTGCTTGTTTGGTCACTCTGTTTGAATCGTTAGTGCATTGTGCAATGTTTGTATAATATCTATGAGTATGTGTGTATGGTATATATGTATATACATGCATGTGTAAATATGTACATACGGTATATGTGTATGTGCGTGGATATATACGGATATATATAATATAATATGATATGGTATATATAGAAATATATAATATAATATATATAGTACAGTATGTGTGTATTGTATATATATGTGTATAATATGCATAATACTATCTCGCTCTATCAACTTCTTACTTTTTTTTTTTTGTAGGTTGTTGTGGGTTACGGGAGTGTGTGGGTGGGTCGGTGAATGGAGCCTCCGTGTGCTGTGTGTTGTATGTTTGTTCATGTTGCATTGTTCTGTTTTTGTGTTGGACCCCCTTGAAAACGAGATGGTGCATCTCAAGGGGCTATCCATTAAATAAATTTCTTTCACAACGCCAGCCCCCCCCCTCCCATCATTCCCCTCTGGCCTTTGTCAGGCTTAATTGAAGCCCTGGCTTGCTTTAATTGGCTTCTCAATGGTATTTGAATGGGGACTGGTGTTTGTGGGTTAAATGCATCTTAATCAGAGATTTAATCCGGTCATTAAGAGAGAAACATGAGGTGTTGAGAGCAGTGAGGAGAGCTTGATAATTGAGAGGCTGCCTCCTTGCTCCCTGTGCTATGTGCATGTGTGTGTGTGTGTGTGTGTGTGTGTGTGTGTGTGTGTGTGTGTGTGTGTGTGTGTGTGTGTGTGCGTGTGCGTGTACTTGAGGAGTGCTGTGACTAGGGACAGTCTGGCATGGTCTGGCATTAGAATATGGAGATGTAGGCACACAAAAAAAGTGATTCAAAAAGTTGGTGATGTGCACTAGGACCTCCTCTGGTCGGTTGGGGTGCCTGTTCAGGGTAGAAGGGAACTGGTGGGAATATCATGACACAGCAGCTGAAGAAATTCAAAGTGCCAAAGGCCACAATGGTGAACCTCCATCGTTGAGTCCATCCTCACCTCCTCCATCACCGTCTGGTATGCTGCTGCCACTCAAAAAGACATCAACAGACTTCAGCGCATCATCCGCTGTGCTGAGAGGATAATCGGATGCAACCTGGCATCCCTCCAGGACCTGCATGCAGCCAGGACACTGAAGCGGTCTCGCAAGATCATGCCACAAACTCTTTAAGACACTCCCCCACAGCAAGAGACTGAGGTCTACCAAGACCAGAACCACCCGCCACAAGAACAGCTTCTTCCCAACCGCCATCAGCCTCACCAACAAGGCCCGGAAACCCCTTCCACCAAGGACCTCACCAACAACCCCCCCCCCCCCCCCACACACACACACACACACACAAACTCACTACCTCCTCCTAAACTCAACTAAACCCCCCCCCCCCCATAAAACTGTAACTCATATCTAATTTAATGGTGCTAGTTTACGGCTCTCCCCAGATCGGCAGAGGGTGGAGCAGCAGTGGGGGAAAAATTGGCTCAGTACAATTGTGGAGAAAATGGGGGGAAATCAGAAAAAATAATAATAATAAAAAAAAAAGTTGGCGATGCTAATGAAACCCAATTTAAAATCCATACAGTGTAACTATGGACAGGAACAATTCTTTTTAACTTTTCACTGCAACATTTTCAGCCTCGTGATTCTGTATTCTGGTAATAAACAAACAAACAAACAAACAAATAAATACACACGTGTGTGTGTGTGTGTGTGTGTGTGTGTGTGTGTGTGTGTGTGTATGTGTGTGTGTCCATGTAACTCTTGCAGGCCCAAATCAATGTTGTTAAATGTCCCCTACTACAAACGGGGCAAGCGTGGTGCTCTAATGCTTATAGAAGCCTTGCTCACACAATAGTAAAGTGTAGGCTATTATCATACAGTCGTTCAACTGCTGGCCCGCGGGCGAAATCCGGCTCGCCAATCATTTCACACCGGCCCGCCGACCAGTTCTGAGAGAGAGAAAAAATCTATCTATCTATCTATCTATCTATCTATCTATCTATCTATCTATCTATCTATCTCTCTCTCTTTTGGTCTTTCTCTCACACACCCTCTCTATATCACTGTTCACTCAGTGCACCTCGCGTTTTCCAATTTCGTTTGAAAGTGAGCGCCATGTGAGTAATGGCTGTCGGCTTTCACTCCATGCACTATCCACATCCACTCTAAAGCCCCTTCTAAACATGCAGTGAAATCCGGATTATAACCAGCTGCTAGCCGGTCGGCCTGCATGTTTAGAAACAATTATCCGCCTTATGCGCACTCCCGCGAGGGCAGATCATGACCATCTGAGCCCCTAGTACAGGATCTGCATTATTGGCAAAACGGCTGTTGTTTAACACCGGCAGCTCATGTTCCAGATCAGACATCAATGATGACATCATCAGTGATGTCACAATGCACAATTGCTCAAGTGACATCCCTGATGATGCGTGTGTTTTCCCCAGGATGGCGAGGGCATGTCCCTCCTTTCCCCAGGATGCCGAAGGCATCGATACTCTTAGGCCATACATGGGGGGAATTCAAAATACTGTCAAAGATTCAGTTTTTGAGATACAATTCTATGCCCTGTGGGCTCAATTTTTGATCAATTGAAAATCTTTTGTGGAGGACAGTCTAACGATGCAGATGCTGAAGTTTGGTGTCGTTTGAAGAAAAAATGTGGGAGGAGTAGGGTTTAATTAGTTTGACAGTTTTTGCAGTTTTGAGGTCTTTAGACTTTATAATTGGCCATAGGTTGCAGTGTACAAAAGTTTCTCCTCACTTGGGCCCACGTTGAAAGTGAAAGTTGCAAAGCCGTAGCGTGTATGCCGGATTTTTTATGAATTTTCAAAGTTTGAAAATTTAGACGGTCGCTGTAGCGCCACCATCAGAACTATTGGCTGGCCAATAGTTAGTGGCCCTGCTGCTTCGCTGGCCCGGCCACTAATAAACATGCTGCCTGTTGATGGGATGCTGTATGCTGATTTGCATCATCCTTTGAGGTGTGTTTTTCTTTTTCTTTTTAATTCATTATAGACATACACACACACCTACTGATCCTATAAAAGCGTCAATTGGTCGCAAACCTCCAGCATTATTCACCTTTTCAGAGAGGATCTTCGGCAAATAAAACACGGAAAACAGACCCATTCACATTCTGCTGCTGCTGTGCAAGCTGAGCAAATGAGGTGACTGATTGCGTGCGTGAATGTGTGTGTGACCCCAATCTGAGAATATTTTTGCCTTTAGATGTTTTATCACAGAAAGTGTATGAAACCCAGGACCAAAACAGTCAAACATTCTGTCTTTGTGTTATTTATGGATGGGATTATAGTCAAAATAAAAGATTACCCTTTTTGCTGGGGACCCCCTGGAACCCTCTCGAGGACACCTGGGGGTCCCCGTACCCTACTTTGAGAACCACCGGTGTAGAGCCTATTATTGTGAGGTGAGAAGGGCTTTTAGAAAAGAGTCACTTGACGTAGAACTCAGTTTCCCGTGATCCTCTACTACAGCTCCCACTTGAACTTTCACCTGCCACACACACACGCACGCACGCACAAACACAATATTGACTACAAATCAAATTTCAATGCATCTGTTTGGAGTGTCAAATCTGACCTATCTAACAGGGCCTGCTGACGAGAGAGTGTGATGCTCAAAGCCACGCCGCACACGCTCCTCTCACCCTGCGAGGCGAACGTGTGAACACGTTTACTGGCTATTAGCAGCAAACGACACATCCACCCAGGTGACACAATACACAGACAGACCACTGTCAGCCTGCAGCTTGCTCAACCTGCAACACTTCACAGAAAAGGATGTCAGAAGCTTCTAAAGCCGTGACATCATTTACTGGAATTTTCCAAGCTGTTTAAAGGCAGAATCAACTTAAGGCTACGTTCACACAGCCACCCTTAGTGCTTGAATCTGACTTGTTGCTCACATCTGATTTTTTTGTGTGGCTGTTAGTGTTCACACAGACTTTTTAAAAGTGGCCCATATCAGACTCCAGTGTGAACAGGTCGTGGACCTGAAGTGACCCGCATACACAGAAGAACAACAATAACGTCACACGCAGCACACTGCTGTTCTACGTAAACCCGGAAGAAGACAGCAGTAAACATGGAGGTAGCTGACAATGTTGTTTCATCTGTTGTTTACGGTTTAATTTACAAGTTATTGTGCAGTGGAAGCCAGCGAATACGAGTGCAGATGATAGCGAGGAGGAGGAGAAAGAGATCCAACATTTTAATGATGGCATTTTGTGGAGCAATAGCTGCTACTTCTTGCTAATACTTATAAGGTCTAAAACCTCACTGTCCCTCCACTGATTAGCTCCCTCACAGCTGTCCTCCATGTTTGTAATCACAATCTGCCCGCATGGTCCTCCCTCCTCCCGCCAGCACAGAATAGTGACGAATGTCGCTCTGGAATGACGTAAAAGTCACATTGAAGCATTAAGTCAGATATGGGCCAGATGTCTGTTCACACCGGAGTCACATTCCAAAACATCAGATTCGAATCTGATGTTTTACCACATTTGAAAGTAGGCCAGGTCGTCTTTAAAAAAGTCACTTTCAATGTGACTTGTACTGTTCACACAGTCATGAAAAAGACTGACCTGAGTCACTTAGGGGGGAAAGATTAGATTCAAGCACTAAAGATGGCTGTGTGAACGTAGCCTAAGTGTATGTACTGTACAGTATGTAAACTTCTGTCCCACTGGAATTGTGATATAGTGAATTATAAGTGAAACTAGAATGTCTACATTTTCTACCGAAAATGTAATTGTGCTTGCTGTCCTCGCCATGCACCGCCTGCCTTGCAAGGTCCCTGCCCATGCAGCTAGGGGGACTAAGTAGTTATGGGCGGGCCTATGTGAGTAGCAGCGGGAGGAGCCAAGGAATCCAGGGGCGGAATAATTTAGATTGTAGATGCTACAGTTCAAAAGTTATGGACCAAAACATGAAGAGGGCTGTTATAGCGCCACCGTCAGGTCAATCGGTCAAATCTTTTAGGCCAGAGTAGAAGAGTACTCTATGAACCTATGGACCTAATTTTGGAACAGTCGCTCCTATGGTTTGTGAGCTAGAGATACTTAATGTTGCTATAGCGCCCCCTATATGCAAAATGCGACAATATTTTTCCTATCAGCTCAGAGTACATCCCTGCACACGTGTACCAAGGTTGGTTAGGATCGGATGAGGCGTTCCAGAGTTATGGCAAATTTTGTGAAATAGGCCCCACCCACAGAAGTTTGGAAGTGGATTATATCGCAACGGTGCAGTCTTTTCGAAAACCGCGAAACATCACTGATGATGATGATATCAGTGATGTCACAATGACGTCACAATGCTTATGTATGGCATCACTGATGACACCATTAGTCATGGTATGACATCATTGATGACATCACGTCATTAGGTAATTTGGGCAATCCCCTAATTAAAAAATCTGGCACCTGCACAGATATATTGTATTTACTGTCAATCATACAATACGTCACTCCTCAGACATTATGTCTGATGTCATCACCCGTTTTTACCAAAAGCTTATTTTTTAGGACTTTGAGCACAAAAAAAGTTTATTTGCCAACAAAATACAGTGGCGAACACTGTGGCTCACCAGTAGACCGAGGAGGCAAAACTCAAATATTTATATATATATATATATATATATATATATATATATATATATATATATATATATATATAAATATATATACCGTATATAAATATAAATATATATATATATATATATATACAGTATATATATA
The DNA here is from genome assembly GCF_964638095.1 of Poromitra crassiceps. Lineage (NCBI taxonomy): Eukaryota > Metazoa > Chordata > Actinopteri > Beryciformes > Melamphaidae > Poromitra > Poromitra crassiceps. The sequence continues at coordinate 18,636,455 of NC_139641.1, forward strand.
TATATATATAGATATATATATATATATATATTTATATATATATATATATATATATATATATATATATATATATATATATAAATATATATATATATATATATATACAGTATATATATATATATAGATATATATATATATATATACACTTCTGACTTCAACTGCTGTAGCATGACTGTAGGACTAACGGAGGCAAGGCATAATGGAGTGCATACAGTGCATTTGTACATACAGAAGTCACACGTGAATTTACCTGAGCGCACGCACGCACGCACGCGCACACACACACACACACACACACACACACACACACACACACACAGTTGTACATAATGTCGTTACTTCTGGGAGGCTAGAAAAACTTCTTTTATCCATTAAAAAACTATTGATCTCGTGCTATGCCTTCTCTCCCCCCTCCCCTCCCCGCCCCCTCCTGGTCATAATGGAAAGTCTCTCCAGCCTATTCTTCATTTGGAGTAATTATAGATGGAGAGGTAGAAGATGCCTTTTCTTGTCTCCTCTCCGCCTCTCCTCCTCTCCTCCCGTGTGCATTCAGAGGAGCTCTCACCACCACATTCTTATTAGGGACATCTCTCTCTGAAAGGCTCTGCGCAGCATGCGGTGTCCTCTGGACATCCACTCTGCCTGCTCTTTGTTGCCATTAACAAGCCAAGCAGCCGAGGGGTAGCTTTTCAACAGGTACAAACTTTTCCTTTTAGGTAATTAACTGCATTCAGGACACTGGGTGCGCTGCAGAAGCCCAGAGAAGATCATATACTAGAAAGGGGAGAAGGCAAGATAAGGAAGGGGGGGGAGAGATGGAGAAAGAACTTGATCAAAAGACAAGATGTTCCTTTTGGTGTTGTTTAGTGCTTGTGGATTCTATACCAAACTCCTATTCAAATGGCGTCGACTTCATTTCGGGCGGTCGTCTTTTTGGACCCGCGTAACGAGGGGAAAAAAGTGCGGTCATTGTAGACCGGGTCAAAGGTCAAAGCCTTAATGAACGGAGGAAACACAGGACGGGTCTGAATGGTCTCCCTCGTTTACCGCTTCGCAAAAAGCTCCGGGATGCCTCCTGAAGAAGGTCCCATCCAGCCTGTTAGGGGCATGACGCGAAGGCAGAGGGGAGAAGTAATTTCCTCCCCGTCCGTCTATCTATTCTTTCCGTGGGGCCCTTCCACTTTTTCCCCATGATGTACTTTCAGAAAGCTCATAATTATCTTGGGCGAGAGCCCCTCAAGTGAGAACGAATAGGGCCTTTGTACCCGTCTCTCTTCAAGCCTCTCCTGGTTCTGGAAAGAGGGACGGCGTATTACCATTTGGTCCCCCCTCCCCTTCCTCCCTCCCTTACCGATGCCAGACTCATCTCCTCTCCAAAAGCCCTTTCAGCAACTTTATTTTTAAAAATGTAGTTTTTCTATATCCTGGCTGAGTGGAAGACAGCAGGAGAGAGGGGGACGAGGCAGTGGAAGACAGCAGGACAGAGGGACGAGGCAGTGGAAGACAGCAGGACAGAGGGACGAGGCAGTGCGGAAGACAGCAGGACAGAGGGACGAGGCAGGAATTGGAGGGAACAATGTCAATGCCCTTGTCAAACAGCCAATGCAATTTAGCCACATACAGCTTTTTTTTCCCAATCACTGTTCAATCACAGTTTTTGATTGATACAAGGAGTCATAGTTCTTCAAGAGAGTAAGATGAAGGACACAGTTTCACCTCAACAGTGGTCTAACAGAACAGAGCTTAACAGAATGTGATGCCATATTCAAATTTGACCCTACTTTTCCCCCATATGCAGGACTGCCACGTTTTGAGTTCAGTGTGGAGTCAGATTTGGAGGAGGGGATGTAATAGTAATTTGAAACAAATTTCCTGCACTTCCAGTCCACCTAACCCAGAGGTTCCCAACCTCTGGGTCGTGACCCTAAGTGGAGTCACCTAGAATATCGCCTAGAATAGAGAAGAAGAAGAGTGGTAATTGCAGGTGTACGGCAACCATTTAAGCCTTAAATGGTTGCCGTACACCTGCAATTACCACTCAGGCATCCTCCTCCCTCAGAGTGTTGGCTGTCATTCCTCAGTCTAAGCGTCGTCAGTTCTTGTGTCTCATAGTAAACCATATCAAGTGTGCTCTGAAACACCTTCAGTCCTCACACGAAAACGCTGTCATTCTTCCTGCATTACTGTTTCACTCCTCACACGTCAGTCATCGCACAATACGGCGTCACTCGTCAATCATCAGTCCTCATTCCTCAGTTATCACAGTTCATACAAAACCTCTGTCAGTCCTCGCACAAAACGGCATCACTCCTCACGCCTGCTATCATCACGCCGTCATTTCTCCTCCCTCAGACAAACCTTTAAAAAAAATCTCCTAACGCATAAAACTTTGTTGCTCCTGTTTTGTTTTTGTTCTTCCGTGTTTGACGGGGCAACCGGTCGGCTAAAGTGTAAAGTGGACAAGTGTAAATAAAAAATAAAAAGGAGCAACAAAGTTTTATGCGTTAGGATTTTTTTTTTAAAGGTTTGGAAAGAGTAAAAGCTTCAAAACTCATAAAAGTGCTCCTCATGTGTGAAGATGATCCTGCTGAACACTGGTTCGTGTTTGAATAAGCTTACATTAACCACAGACCTCATTTGAAGCATCGCACCAAAAACCCATTCAAAAATTCCATAGGCAGAAACAGGGAAGAACCCGGAGTGTTAGCATCTATGTTTTCCAGACTCATTCCTTCTTCTATCTCACTTCAGACTCAGAGTTCAACCAATGGGGATGAAGTCGCACGAGACAAAGAGCCGTCGTCCTATTTAATGGCTAGCGATAGCTAGCCTAACATTTAGCATAGCAGCAACACTGCGTTCTCAGAGCTCCCCGCTCCAGCGCTCAGCTGATGCAGCCAGAGATGGGCAGTATTTTAAATACATGTATTTCAAATACGTATTTCAAATACATTTGTGTATTTTGTAATTTGTATTTGGCTGGACCGAGAAAAATAAGATGTAATTTGTATCAAGATACTTTCAGATCTTGTATTTTGTGTATTTTAAATACATAAAATACTTTTTTCTTTAATTTTATGTCATTTTATTCTCAAATTGACACATTCTTACCATTGACACAGGTTTAAACTGTGGAGGAAAGAGATGTGACATGTCACTTCTACTCTACCTCTGATTGGCTTACTCTCAGAACAAACTCAACCACAAATCAGAAGCAGAGTAGGGTGGGTCTTGAGTCAGACTTCACATCACTTCTTTGTCTAGTATGAAGCCTTGTATTGGTGGAAATTCCCCCAGAGATAAATTACTAATCTAAATTTATGATTAGATAATGCATGCACTGGCCTATCTGCAAATGAAATGGTTTACTGCATATTCAAACGAGTGTATCATATTAGAAAGATTAAAATTAATTAAAATTGGCAAAGTGGGTGGCAGTGTGGGTCATGATTGTGATGTCATCAGTGATGTCACTCGAGCAACTGATTGCTCAACTGTGATGTCACTCAGGCAGTTGTGATGTCATCAGTGATGTCACTCGAGCAACTCTGATATAGTATGAGCAGATGGTTCACATTTGCACGATGGCACCAAGGTGGGTGGGCGGTGTCTGTCTGTCTGTCAGTCATGATTTTGGGAGCCCGTGGAGCCGGCGATTTCCATAACTGCAGCCATGGCGCATCATCTCCAGGGATACTGTTATGATGTCAGATATCTAGGGCTAACATGGTCAAAGTTCCAAAACTTGAGGTTAACATGTAGAAATGCTGCCTGTAAGTCAAAAGCCCTCACAGAAGGTGATTAACAGCTGAAGTGAGGGAGAAATTAGCTGTGCTGAAAAACAGCTAAAACCGAAATGAAAGAACTGTAATGTGTTAGAGGGTACACAAAGGAGAATACTGTCACAGAGGACTAAGAGATGATTTACCATCTAAGGAAACCAGAAAATGTCACATTTGAGAAGCTGGAATCAGAGAATTAGGACATTTTCCTTACAGAAATGGCTCAAAATGATGAATAGATTATCAAAATAGTCAATTAATGTAATAATTGGCAATGAATTGATGGATTGACTCATTGTTGCAGCTCTTTATCAGTTTTTATAAAATGTATTTTTATGTATTTTCAAAATACAAAATACGTATTTGTATCTCAAATACATTTTTCAGACCAGTATTTTGTATTTGTATTGTGATACATTTTTTGAGCAAGTATTTGTAATTTGTATCAAAATACTTTATGATGCCCGACGTGCCCGATTATGCAGTCCGTGCCTGCCAGTCAGTCAGTCAGTCAGTCACTCAGCGACATTCGCTTTTATAGAGCTACTATAATGCGGTCCAACCAAAAACCTATATTATTGGGAATCGTGAGAAAGTTTCAGAGCGACAGAGACACAGCATCCCCGTAACCATAGTAACTCACTCTCCCTCCTGCCTGTGTGTGCGTGCGCACAGCGTGGGAGGAGAGGGACAGACGCTGTGCTGCTGCCAGAAGAGCTGAGTGAGATGACTCTGAGCAGCATGGAGGGGAATGCATTTCAATACAATAGATTTGTGTATATTTCTCTCTTTCACCCTGATGGTCTGTCTTGTCTTGTCTGCCCGTGTCAGTGTCCTCTTTTCATATCAATTATCTATGTGTTTTTCACTGTGTGAGAAAATGGACTTGTGGCGTGAGAGCGTGTGTAAAGTGTCCATAGGTTGAGGCGACGTCTCGTCATAGACGCTGGGTTAGCTGGCTCAGCCTGGCTGGGGGCGTGGTCAGGGTGGGGTAAATCCCCCGTTCTATCCATTCAGCAAAATTAGAATTTAGCTGCTAGCCCAGCCAGCCCAGGCAGACACGATCAGGGATTCAACCACCGCAGTAAACGCACATCTGAGCAGACGTCTTGTGTTCGGCTCTAGAATCCCCAAAACTGTAGTTAGAGCCGCCCGCAGCACCGTCCTTTGGTGAGTCAGACCATTGAGATATATGGGAGCGGTTTTACCCCACTCGCGCGCCAGCCGTTTAACATTTTGTGGGCGTTCCCACACATGCCGACTGTCTCAATGGCGTGAGTCGTGAGAGTTGGCAGCCCTGCCTACAGTATGTTAGTAGATTAAACTATTTTTTCCATCATGATTTGTGTGTGTGAGATGCTGTAAGGTTTTATGTGCAGCACTGCCAGACTAGAGATTGAGAGAAATTTGCCATTGAATGATGCTACTCTATTATGACTCTATTTCCTTTTCTAAGTGTTAGGGTTAGACACTGTTAGGCCTGGGAGCAGCGCCACTGGTTCCCAATCAAAATCTCCCCCCTATTCGTCGTCACCCTTCCTCCCCCCCCCCGACTCCCTCTGACCTCCATCCCCGACTCTTCCGGCTGATTAGTCGTAATGTAATTTTAATTAAAAACGCTGGTGTCAAAGGGTTTAGCCTGCCTGAGAAGCGGGTGCAGATTGCGGCACAGTGGCAGACCCCTTCACTTGCTTGAGAGGAAATGCATCCTGACATTGCCAACGTGGCCTGAGCCAAGATAAAGCGAAATAAATAAATAAATAAATAAACAAAGGCTTTCCAGCACCGTTTTTTTATATCTATATCTATATATATATTTTATATACCGTATCGTTGGTCTATTTCTGTGATGAATGAGAGAAGATGTGATCTGGGTTATTTCTCAATGTTGAGAAATTTGGTGCGTTTGATTTTCACCATAAATTACCTACACTTGTGTCTAGTAGTCAGTGATGTGTAAAGGATATGAAATAGTGTAGTTTTGATACAGATAGATGTCGTTGATTGACAAAATTCAGGACACACAGCTTTCTTGACATGCATATTTTTTTTACTTGAACAAATTGAACATGTGTACCCCGCCGTGGCACAATTCAAACGGGATCAAAAAAGCACCGTCTCTCGCTGTTCACCCCATTCATATTCCTTCAGACGCTGGTGCCCAGAGAAAGGCAGGAAGTGACGTTCACTTTGGCTCTCTATAGCAGTGGTTCTCAAATGGGGGTCCGCGGACCCCCAGGGGTCCGTGGCACTTTGCCAGGGGGTCTGCGAAAAGTTTTCAGGTTTTTTTTATTTTTTTAATAATAAAAAAAAATGCTACATGTTACTTATTCCTTCTCAAACTACTTCCTAAATGGCGCTAGTCTATCAAAATATCTTGGCTGTCATTGATTGTGTTGCATAGTGGTTTTCTGTTGACAAATTGTGATATTGTAAGTCGCTTTGGACAAAACAAAAGCGTCTGCTAAATGACGTAATGTAAATGTAATGTAATAAAAAAGAATATATATATATATATATATATATCTTTTTGCAAAATCTTCATAGTTCAACGAAAATAGTTTATGCTTTAAATCTAAAATGGTTCATGGATTACATTCTAATAACAAACCTATCAAATTAAAAGTCAAGCACGTTACCGTGGAAACAATTAAACTTCAAAATCACAAATCAGAATGAGGGGGTCCCCAGTATATTTTCTATCTTGTAAGGGGTCCTTGGCTGATAAACATTTGAGAACCACTGGTCTATAGGACAGAGATCAATAATACAGTAAGAATGTGTGGCATGTGTGGCAGAGGGTCATATTATGCTTCTGGCCTTCCTTGACCTGCCCTCAAATGATACTGTAGGCCAGGGATACTCAACTTGCTTTGCCCACGGGCCACTTTTGCAAAATGACAGGAGCACCCAGTTAATAAACAAAGATTAATAATATGTTTCTGTAGCGGATTAGCCTATAGATTGGGGTGCCAGCCGGAATTTAGCCTGACAATTTTAAATGTTTACGATTTTGACACTCTGAACGCACATAGCATCAATCTGAACCACGAAGCAGAATGTAAACAAGCAATGATCAGAGTGAGAATGCAAACACAATATCCAGTGTGTTGGAGGTACAATGAAAACAGTTTATCTCAAAAGGATCTCTCTCAAAAAGAATATTAAGAAAACACGTCGACTTTGTGCACTAGTGATGTTCATTTTGAAAAATGTCCATAATCGAAAATCGGGGAAAATGAACGATCAATTATCGATTATCGATCATATTAATAATATTTTTTTTAATATATATATATATATTTTTTTTTACAAAATGAATGCCTATGGCAGAAAATACGAAAGACAACGTGTTCTCCTCAATGAACTCTTTATTTCAATGTGTCTCCTCTCCAACACTCTGCTGTCCCCGGCGCATGCCGGTGTGAATTCCCCATGTTTAAAACAGCTTTGTTGGCACAAAGGCCCGTGCCCAGCCAGAAAACTAGAGACTATATGAAGCTCCACCTCACGTTAGTCGGCTGTGCAATGGAGTGGGGCGAGGAGGAACGAATTCCACCCAAACTTAGTCCGCAAAAAATAAATAAATAAATAAATAAAATAAAATAATAATAACAAAATCGATAAAAATTCCACATGATCGATTCCATTCCTTAATGATCAATTATCGATTTTCGATAACTGATGAACATCCCTATTGTGCACACAGGATACTTAGTAAGGTTAAGTTAGGTAAGTAGCCTACATATAAATGCCTGGGTGGCAACTGGCAAGCATGCTGCAATATTTGACAATTTAGCTGGAGCTCAGTTACACCTTATTTAACGTTTTAAGATGGTCAGCGGACCACTCTGTCTGCACCCTATCTGTATGTATCACTGCTGTAGGCTTAGCGTCTTTTCCTTTTGCTGAGCAGCAATCAGGAGTCTCGCACACTCTATCACAACTGTCTATCACAGCAACAGTTTGCCGTTGCAGAGACCGTTGTCGTTTAAACATGGCGTCAGTTGAAATACTTGCTGTCCCATTCCATATACTGTAAAGCACAAAGCAGCAAGAACAAACTCATCCTCATATCAAAATACACTCAGTTGACATTGACAGTATAACTGCCCGTGCCAAGCTTTGTAGGGGGGCGAGCTGCGGACGCGGCCCACAGCGGGGCTTTGTAGGGGGGCGACCTGCGGACGCGGCCCACAGCGGGGCTTTGTAGGGGGGGCGACCTGCGGACGCGGCCCACAGCGGGGCTCAACAGCAGAGGTCTGCCACCAGGTTTGTAATCCCCTGCTCTCCATCGACCCTGAAGAGGCTCCCCGCGGCTCAGGCTTAAACACTCTCTCAAATCTCATCTCCACACCCCATCTGCCGGCCCAGACACGTCTTGGAAGTCACAGAACACGGACGAGAGGAGGAGAGGGGGACTGAGAGGAGGAGAGGGGGACTGAGAGGAGAGGGGGGACTGAGAGGAGGAGAGGGGGACTGAGAGGAGGAGAGGGGGACTGAGAGGAGAGGGGGGACTGAGAGGAAGAGAGGGGGACTGAGAGGAGGAGAGGGGGGACTGAGAGGAAGAGAGGGGGACTGAGAGGAGGAGAGGGGGGACTGAGAGGAGGAAAGGGGGACTGAGAGGAGGAGAGGGGGACTGAGAGGAGGAGAGGGGGACGAGAGGAGGAGAGGGGGGACTGAGAGGAGGAGAGGGGGACGAGAGGAGGAGAGGGGGGACTGAGAGGAGGAGAGGGGGGACTGAGAGGAGGAGAGGGGGACTGAGAGGAGGAGAGGGGGGACTGAGAGGAGGAGAGGGGGGACTGAGAGGAGGAGAGGGGGACGAGAGGAGGAGAGGGGGGACTGAGAGGAGGAGACGGGGACTGAGAGGAAGAGAGGGGGGACTGAGAGGAAGAGAGGGGGATTGAGAGGAGGAGATGGGGGACTGAGAGGAGGAGAGGGGGGACTGAGAGGAGGAGAAGGGGACTGAGAGGAGGAGAGGGGGGACTGAGAGGAGGAGAGGTGACTGAGAGGAGGAGAGGCGGGACTGAGAGGAAGAGAGGGGGGGCTGAGAGGAGGAGAGGGGGACTGAGAGGAGGAGAGGGGGGACTGAGAGGAGGAGAGGGGGACTGAGAGGAGGAGGAGAGGGGGGACTGAGAGGAGGAGAGGGGGACTGAGAGGAGGAGAGGGGGACTGAGAGGAGGACTGAGAGGAGGAGAGGGGACTGAGAGGAAGAGAGGAGAGACTGAGAGGAGGAGAGGGGGACTGAAAGGAAGAGAGGAGAGACTGAGAGGAGGAGAGGGGGACTGAGAGGAAGAGAGGGGGGACTGAGAGGAGGAGAGGGGACTGAGAGGAAGAGAGGAGAGACTGAGAGGAGGAGAGGGGGACTGAGAGGAAGAGAGGAGAGACTGAGAGGAGGAGAGGGGGACTGAGAGGAAGAGAGGGGGACTGAGACAGTAGAGCAGACAAGAGGAGTAAAGAATGGGAGCAGCTGTGTCGTCCTGCTCCTCAAAATCACTGCCAGCATCAGTTTCAGTTTGTTGTGATATTAGCCCAAGTCCTTGTGCTTATTTGCAATTAAAGACTTTTCCTTCATTGTTGCAGCAGCTTTTCCGCTTTCTGAGAAGCCCCCAGCTGCAGCATGCAGAAGGGGGTGGGGCTACAGATCAGGGCAGGGCTACAGATTGGGGTGGGGCAGAGCCAGAAGAGTCGTGACATCTCCATTCACTCCAATCACAACTGTTTATCTAATATGGGGCCAGTTGAGGCTTTTCGAAACACACATTTCATTGCTCTGATTGGTTGTAGGTCTATCCAATTGCATCGAGAGGCATTTTGATCTGCGCCTGTTGATAACACCTTCTGGGGGAAAAAAATGAACTGGGAGTTATGTTTGCACACCGGAGGCATTTTTTTTCTTTCATGCGATTAATTTGCACGTCAATAGTATTTTTCAAACCTATATCCAGTCAATGCCAGCGTGCATACCAACGGCAACGTTTCGCTGAACAATATTGGGGGTTTTACTTTTTTGGACCAAGGTCGATTTTTCAGAAATCTGCTTCCGACATGTACACATCTGTTGCTGTGAATAGTCAGGCGGGTCAAAATTCACCTTGCAATTTCGTGCTGTTAATTTGCATCGCTTGTGGTGTGCTAGCGATGCAGCTAGCAATCTGTAGCTAACGCTAGCAGCTACCACTACTTGCCTCATTTCCAACCATATAGTCACCCTGTTTCAACCTCAATGAAATAATCAATGGGTGGGATTACAGGTTCAATCTGTAGCCCCGCCCCATTCTCCAGGCTGCATTTGGGTATACTAGCTATTTTTCCTATATTCTGCACCCATGAATGAAGGTCATTTCACATACAAAGATGAACCTGTTTACATAGAAAACACACAGTTCATACATCAATAATTGGTTTTCTGGACAGACAGGAGCAGGAGGTGTCTGTGTCAATGACCCTTTAACATTCTCTGACAGGGGCCTTGACAGGTGGACAGTTGGTGGTTGGCCCTGAGCACTGAGCCGTGCCGTAAGAGGGTTTAACTTTGCTAACCTCCCTTCTGCCAGGTTCATGGGGCCCTGCTGCTTGGGTAATATTGGATGGGTGCTGGGAGCCCGTGCCTCCCTGCCGTATCAGCCAGCATGCTAACCTGCTATTGTAATAAATACGCATCCGTAAGAGTCACTGCACACGGGCTGTTTGAAAGGTACATGAAGTCAGATTTTGACCATTCCACATCAAATAATGACCATATTATATTTGCATGGGGTTTGTTGGTCAATAATACCAATGACTCAACAATTACTGGTGGTAAAATGGTAAATGGACTGCATTTATATAGCGCTTTTATCCAAAGCGCTTTACAATGTGCCTAAATTCACCCATTCACACACCGAAGGCGGCAAGCTGCCACGCAGGGTGCTGGCACAGCCATCGGGAGCAATTTGGGGTTCAGTGTCATGCCCAAGGACACTTCGACATGCGGACTGGAGGAGCCGGGGATCGAACCACCAACCTTCTGATTAGTGGACAACCTGCTCTACCTCCTGAGCCACAGCCGCCCCAGCTGATGAGATTTCTGCCTTTCAAAACTCATTTTCCGGCTTTATGTATGCTACCTGTATGTCACGGCTGCTTAGAAGGTTTCGTATATTGCCACACATTTATAAAGTTTCCCATATTTTATAAAATTTTCCATATTTATTGTAAGCTAAAAGTGGGCTCACACGTGTGTTGTACATTTTGCTCTCCATCGGTCAACGTTCTTAACAAACCTCTAGTCAGAGGAACACAGAAGGGAAAGGGCTTTCACTGGTCTGACAACACCAGTAAATGACATTGCTAGGGGCTAAAACACAACTAGAAATACCGCATCGCAGAGTTGCCTGGCACACACTGGCTCAGATACCTGCAAATCAGAGATTATGTTCGAGCCAAGATGAATGCCTTTGAAGCGCTCCCAAACTAGCATGCTTTTTTCGATGTTTTACTGAGCCCTCCTCACTCCAAGCATCTCATCTCTAGATTTGTATGTCTGTTTGATAACTGCACCATGGCCTCTACTGAGAGGATTAGAGAAGCGTGGCAGGGGGAACTTGGTATTGATTTATCTGACATTATATGGGAAAGGAGTCTGTCTGTGGTACAGCTCTGCTCAGTTAATAGCAGACACCAGCTGATCCAGTTTAAAGTTGTTCACCGTCTGCACTATTCTAAGCATAAGTTGCATAGGAGCTACCCTTCCGTCTCACCACTGTGTGACAGGTGTCAGGCGTCAGAAGGCACTCTGTCTCATGCCTTCTGGTTCTGCTCCTCACTGACAGGATTCTGGGCCAAAATATTTGACTGGTACTCTAAGGCCTACAACCGTTCAGCCGGAGGCAGAACTTGCATCTTTGGCTGATCGGAGTCCTCTCTGAACTTCTCTACAGCTGTGAAACAGTCTCTGACACTGGGGACAATTCTATTCAAAGGTGTTTAGCGGAGGAATACGGTAGTTGTACGGTTGGGAGGAAATAGTGCCGAATGAGAGGGCTGTTTGACGGTAAAGTAAAGCGCTGAAAATTGTCAAAATAGAGCGTGCATGTACACTGATATTGATTTGTTTAGGTGGGCATTGTTTTAGGTGGCTAAATTACGTTGTAGTTCTTGGCCCCGTCTACTAGAGAGACAGAGCTGTGGAGGCTGTTGCTTCAGAGTGCTGGGTCTCGATAGAACACAGCGTCCATAACACTAGTATTTCAGTTATTGTATCGAACTAGCTGATAGGCCCCCACTTCAAACAAACCGAACTATGGCTTGGCTTTTAATTGTTCCAATATGAACTAAGCCTTTTATTAAAGCTTTTTTAATTATTAGAAGAGTGCCTTGGTCTATTTTTTCTTTTGAAACCGAATTATCCCTTTAATGTCCACCACCTCTTCCCTGCCCTCCAGGTAGGATCTAATCCAGCTGACGGAAGTGCTGTTGAAGCCCAGGGCCCCGAGCTTACACAGGAGAACGTCATGGTTAACGGTGTCAAATGCTTTTTGAAGGTCCAACATGACCATTCCACAGTATTTATCAGAGTCTACTTCCTTCCTGTTAGAAGGTTAGAAAAAGGTTAGAAAAAATCGGTTAGAAAAAGCAGACAGGTGTCAGTTGAATGTGATTTTCTGAATCCAGGCTGAAATTTGAACAGGAGCTCCCGAGATGCAAGATAACTGTCAATTTGTTCAAAAATGACTCTTTCCATTAACTTAGATATGGAAGAGAGAATGGAGACCGGGCGATAATTTCCTGGTTCCAGTTTACTTCCTTTTTTGCGTAGGGGGATTACCCTGGCTTGTTTGAAATCATGGGGAACGTGACCTTCTCTGATAGACAGATAGATAGATTGATTATATGAGTAATAAAAGGTGAAATCAAATCGGCTGCATCTCAAATTAACCTGCTTGGGATGTTATTAATACCTGTTAATACCAACTCTCGTCAAGTCCCGCGAGACTTTCCTGCCGCTGGCCTGTGGACTGACTTGACGAGAATTGGTCTCACTGACCCGACAGGAGGAAATGGGATGCCTGTAACTCCCGCTGTAAAGAGCCTGGGGGACAATAGCAGTCTGATGGTTCTTTAGGGATCAGATTATGACGATATGGGTTGAAAACGGGAATAAAACTGTCTATTTACATGGAGGAAAACCACGCTGCCACGTGGCCCCCACAGAGCTCCGTTCTAGCACTGGCTTGCACACTATTTCGCCTAAGACGGACAAAAATGATGCGGAGAACACTGGGTGAGTCGTCAGATAATAATTCATGTGAGGAGAGGGCTCCAGGTTAAAAAAAAAACGAAATTCTCCTTTAAGGGCCCCTGAGCTTCAACAGCACCACCTCCTCTGACACCTCCTCAAAATGGAAGTCGTCCGACCGTACTCCTAAGCGAGAGTAAAAGCTCTCAATGTGGTCTTTACCATACCGTCCAGAGTGGGAGGGTAATTTACTAGATGACAAGTCTCCCCCAGATACCCAGCAAGGGATGGAAACAGAAGAGCGTGCCGTCTGGGAGGTGTTTGGTTGGACACGTACCTGTGTGTCTGTGTGTCTGTCTGTCTGAGTTAGGGGTATGCATGAGACTCTGGGATACAGAAGCCATCATGTGCAGTGCTGTGCTGTGTCTATCACAAGGTGACAGACTGTGGTCTGGCTTGTGTTTGTTGTAACAAGTCAATGGTTGTTGTCTTCCTGGCATTTCTTTGATAGATGAAAAAGATGTGCTGCTCCACAGAGGAAGCTGGCATTCACCATGAGGTCAGAGAGCTGTGAGAACCAAAGGCAGACAGGCGCCACATTGACTTCATGCCTGCAGGCAGCAGTGTGTGTACGTGTGTGTAGGTGTGTATGTGCGTGTCTGTGTGTGTGTGTGTGTGTGTGTGTGTGTGTGTGTGTGTGTGTGTGTGTGAAAGAGTGTGTGTGAGTGTGAATTGTGAAGGTGAATCGGGTGTGGAGGAGCATACGCCTGTTTGTGACTGAAGTGTATATATGGGGGTGCTTTTGGTGTGTGTGTGTGTGTGTGTGTGTGTGTTTGTGTGTGTGTGTGTGTGTGTGTGTGTACAGTACCTGTCGCTGTGACTGAACAGGTGTTAGCTCTTTGCATGAGAGCTACAGCTGACTGTGGTCAGCCTCACGGTGTGCTCAGCATGCAATCTGTGGTACAGGCTCAAATACACTGTGATTGGATCTCACTGTACCTTAGCAAATTTGAATCCCCCCCCCCCCCCCCCCTAACAAATCGCCCTGTTTTGGTGGTCTATTCTTTGGCCGATCTAAATGCTTTCTTTCACTCACACCACTTAGTCCAAATTCTATAATTGCAGGACATTTTGAATTCAAATTGATCTCAATATTCCATTGTTATGCATCCCTGCAATGTAATATATTTACCACTCTACTCAACGTTCAAGCTATTCCAAGCAGTACAATTTCAGAATGAAAAAGAAAAAGAAGGATATAATCAAATGTATAATAATACATACATACTTGGTTAAAATGTTACATGAAATTTAATAATAATATTAAATTAACACGGTTGACCTTCAATAAATCCACTCTTGGCTCAGACATATGCTGTTATGTAAATGCTTTTATACAAGCCATGTATTGAGAAGATGTTTTTGAATGTGTAAATTAAATGACAATGATTTGTTTGATTATTTCACACCTAATGTTTAGTGTATTGCTAATGAATACCCGTCAGTCATGATAATCTCATGTAAGAGGGAATACAAAATAATAATCAAGAAATAAGCTAATTTTGTTTTGGTCTGTGTGTGTGTGTGTGTGTGTGTTTGTGTGTGTGTGTGTGTGTGTGTGTGTGTGTGTGTGTGTGTGTGTGTGTGTGTGTGTGTGTGTGTGTGTGTGTGCGCGTACGTGCGTGCGTGTGTGTGTGTGTGTGTGCACACGCACATGTGTGTTTTCTAATTAGGGGTAAAAGCATTTTAAGAAAGCTTCAACAAAAGTATAATGCAAGATAGGCCTGTATCCTGATGCTGCCAGATGGGTTGTTACACAGAACCACCTGGAATTCATCCTTGGAAAACCTTCGGGGGAAAAAAGAGGTTTAGAAAAGGGCGGGCGCATTAAATAAATACCTGGCAGGTGATTGGATGAACCATCTGTCTATCACAGGGTCCCTCCTCGCTGTCGTCACACCTAAATCCCGCCCCCGTAGCTGCCTCTGGTCGCTGATTGGTCCAGTCCACTGCTTCGATGGAGTTAAACCAATAGCTTGGAGGGTGGCAAGATGGATTTCTCGCACGATGGTGATCTCATGAATCCGGCTGCCTGGCACACATGAAATGTACGACAAATATCGAATGACCAAAACAAAACCTAAACCTAAACTGCAGACTACAGGTGGCACCAGAGGGCGTTTTCAGTGCACCTACCTTGTTTGGTTGGATTGAATCGAACTGTGGGTTGTTTTCCTCCTTGGTGCTCCCATAGCCAGATGTGCGCCGGTGCGTAGTGGTCTGAAGATACAAGAGACAAGATAGTTTTATTATACCATGGTCTGGGTGAATACTTGATTCTGATTGGCTGCAGGGTGTCCATTAATTTGTGATAATGTACAGTGATAATGTACACCTAGCTAAATGGTCTGTTCATCGTTCATATCAATGCACCAGGATGACGACAGAGCCGCTTGAGCTCTATCCACCGTTAAGGTTTAATATGGCACTTTTATAAGTTTAGAAATAAATGGAGTCGGTCAAAGTAACTATTTAGATTACCCCTGTGTGCTCAGTTTATCAAAAATAACAGCTATTCGGAGATGAGGATGTTGTCAGCTGACAGAAGCCGGCTCTCAGCTGTCAACTGTCAAACCAGCTCTGTTTACAACTCCTCAGCAAGCCAGCCAGGCGCTTTGCAAGAGCACACGCTGCCTGCATCACTGATACAAATCAAGTCGAAGAGGAAAAAGATGAGATCAATAAAAAGAAAACAACAAAATGGGCAGTTAACAGCAACACACTGAGAGACGTCCTTGTACAAAACATACCTGGACTCCAACATAGAAAGCTTCAGATGGTTTTCACTCTCCTCCGAGCACGGCACGCGCCACTTACGTCTTATAAGACCTGCAGACGTTAACGTAATTCCCTGGAATGCGAGTTTAACGAGACAGTTACATGGCGTTGCATTCTTAGACATTGTCGTTTGCTTTATTTTGTATGTTACATACAATTGGCCAAATTATTAGTTAGTTTATTATGGGCTAGAAATTCTGCCAGGTGCAGGCACTAAGCGGCCATTTTCTCCAATGATAATCTTGAGCAGCCGGGATAATGTCTATGTAAAATGTGAATGTAAATGTCCATGCAACATGTCAAGTAAAAGTCCTTTAAGTAACAAAGTGACAAAGGGTTAGGGTTAGGGTTAGCTGCGTTTTTCCTGTAGTCCACCATCATCTCCACTGTCTTTTGGGCATTGAGCTCATGGGCGGAGTTAATGGGGGGGCCAGGCCCCCCCCAGTTGTAAAAAAAAGAAAAAAAGAAAATTGCTCACCATTGTAAATCTCCATCTCACTGTCTGGCTGAATATGATCATAAGATATCCACTTTGACAAGCATCACAGGTATCTAAAGCTGTGACAGGGGGGCCTCTGACAGGGCCTTGCTGCAGCCGCCCCCTCCCTCTGGAATGCCCTCCCCAGTCACATCTGACAGACCAAAACTCATTGTCTTTCATACTCATTATGTCATCTTTCCAAAAAAGCCCTTTTCACTGTTGCTTTTGACCTATAATATTTATCTCTCTCCCCCCCCCTCTCTCTCTCTCATCTATTTTAATATTTTCTCTCTTTATTAAAGTTTTTTTATCCTTTATTTGTAAAGTGTCTTTGAGCACGGTCAAAAGCAACAGTGAACAGTGAAGCGCTATATAATATACATTACATTACTAAACATACAATAATGAGTATTAATGTTCTGTAATTCTACTCATATTCTAATATTTCTTATATTTCCATTCTTATACTTATTAAACAATAATTAGAGAGAGACCATGGTGATGCCAGCCTTAAAATGAGATATTCCTCTAAATCTGGCTTCAAACGGGCAGAATTTCAAATGTAAAACGGCCCAAAAAAAAAGTGTCAAATGTCTGTCTCCTGCAGAAGTGGCCCCCCCAAAGCTAAAAGTCAAACTCCGCCTATGATTGAGCTCCAGGTTGTTTTGACTGCACCAGGTCGATCTCCTGCCTGCATGCAGACTCGTCTCCCTTAGAGATGAGCGCTATGAAGGTGGTGTCATCTGCAAATTTCAGGAGCTTGATGGACTGGTGACTGGAGGTGCAGCTGTTGTGTATAGTGGGAGGTATGGAGAGAGGACGCCATGCACCCTGGGCAGCTCCGGTGCTGATGGTCCGGGAGTTGGTGATATGCCCAGCCTTACATGCTGCTTCCTGTCAGTCAGGAAGTCTGATGTGGACCATCTGCAGGTGGAGTTGGGCATGCCCAGCTGGGAGAGCTTCTCGTGCAGCAGGCCGAGCTAAAGTCCACAAACAGGACCCTGGCTGGCGTAGGTTCCTGTGGTGTCCAGGTGTGCGAGAATGTAGAGCAGGGCTATGCTTATTGCATGAAGAGGAGCATTTCTTAAAGTTTATCTCTCTCTCACTCACACACACACACACACACACACACACACACACACACACACACACACACACACACACACACACACACACACACACACACACACACACACACACACACACACACACACACACACACACACACACACACACACACATCCACACACACACACACCTCTCATCCATGTGGAAGATGGAACGGCAGGGCGCACAGTGACGGTGGGGGAACGGCTACAGTAATCCAGTAAACTGCACACACACTATACACACAGCACAAACAGTCAGTGTGACCGGGGTAGCCTACCATTGGACAAGACAGAAAAATACCATAAAGTATCACAAGATACTGAAGGCTGTTAGCTGGCTCCAGCACCAACATCTTCCACCATCTATGCATCGGATCCCAAGGTCACCTAATCCAACTACCGTGGTTGTTCCACCGCAGCAGGCCCAGTCTTTGGGCCTGTGCCGGTAAGTGTTGGCCCATCAAGATCAAAGATCCTCTGTGCGGGCCTACCAGTGTTTAGGCACTATTACTGGGCTGCCAATGTCAGGGCTCTGATGTTTTAGCGGCAAGGGACTCCTAGTAATCTAACTCTTGAGGCCCCCTTGTGTTCTCCGTCTACAACATCAGGAAAATCCGCCCGTTTTTAACCAGAGAAGCAACCCAACTTTTAGTCCAGGCACTTGTCATATCACGCATAGATTATTGTAACGTTCTTCTCTAGACGGTCTCCCCTCCTCTGCCATCCAACCCCTTCAACTCATCCAGAATTCTGCGGCCCGCCTCGTTTTCAACCAATCTAAATTCTCCCACGTCACCCCTCTCCTCCGTGACCTCCATTGGCTTCCCATCCTGTCACGTATCAAATTCAAGACCCTGGTTCTAGCCTACAGGGCTGTCCACTCAACAGCCCCCCAGTACCTTCAACCTATGGTCAAGTTCCAAACCTCTCACCGCTCCCTCCGCCCCTCCACTAGCTCAGGCCGTCTCGCCCCTCCCTTGCTTCGCGGGCTCAAGGGTCGCTCTCGATCAGAGACTTTTTTCCTGCCTCGCCCCCAAATGGTGGAATGACCTTCCCCCTATGGTTAGGACAGCAGAGTCACTCCCCATGTTTAGGAAAAGGCTAAAAACACATCTTTTTTCACTCCACTTTGATCCCCCCTCACCCTACCTTCTTCCTCTTCTTCTTCGTTGCTCATGGCTTGATTTTAATAATTGTTGTCACCAACCTGTGATTTCTTGCACTTTTTACGGTCGTTTTTACATTACATTACATTACGTTACATTACATTACATTACATTACGTCCTTTGGCAGACGCTTTTATCCAAAGTGACTTACAATAACACATTTTTGTCAGCAATAGAGCAATCAACTATGCAACACAGTCTATGACAACTACAACTTCTGAAGGAATAGTGGTAAAGTTTAGTTTACCTTTTTTTTTAACCTTGTTTGTATTTATTATTATTGCTGGTGTCGATGTCTGTATACCTGTTTCTATGTTTTGCATACCTCTGTACGTCGCTTTGGAGAAAGCCGTCTGCTAAATGAAATAAAGTAAAGTAAAGATACCCGTTACTGTTAACTCACTATACTGAACTGTGCTGACTAACTGCAGGACTATTCTGAGAATATTATTGGGATGTTATAGGAATATAGGGATATTTTAGGAATATTGTAACAATTGTATAGCTAAGGGGATATTATTTATTTATTATTTATCTCTCATCCCCTTCTCTCATCCTCAATTTTGTGCCATTTCTTCTTCTTTTCCTGCTCTCTCACTCACACACACACACACACACACACACACACACACACACACACACACACTTTAATTCCATCCATAAGTAACACAATGACACGTTATGACTGTTTTGGTCATGGGTAGGGTTTCATACACTTTCTGTAGCCTAATAAAACATCTAAAAGCCATTCTCGCACTTCTCTCCGACAACCACTCTGTTCTGGACTACAACAACACAATCACACACTTCACCCAGTGGTGTGCGGACAACCATCTACACATCAACGTCAATAAAACAAAAGAACTAGTGATCAGCCCCCCCTCACCTCAGCCCCCCGTCATCATCAACAGCCAAACAGTCGAGACAGTGGACAGTTTTAAATATCTGGGCATAACAATGGACAATAAACTCACCTTTGATCAGCACACCAAGGACATTCAAAAAAGGAGCCAACAAAGACTGTCAGCCATCCGGAAACTCAAAGGACTATATGTTGCACCCCATCTCCTGCTGTTACTCTATCAGAGCATCATCCAACCAATCATTCTGTACTGTTCCACATGTTTCTACACCATGCTTTCTGTCACCAACCGGACCAAACTAACACGCATCACAAACACAGCTTCCAAGATCATTGGTCTCCCCACACCCAACCTCACAGAGCTAAATAACCAGTCCATCACACGCTTCGCACACTCAATAGAACAGGACATCACACACCCACTCAACCAACACCTCATCCCACTGCCCTCAGGGCGCAGGTACAGAACCCACTCAACCAACACCTCATCCCACTGCCCTCAGGGCGCAGGTACAGGACAATGAAATTTAGAAGAGCTCGCCTCGGGAAAAGCCTGATCCCGGCAGCCATAGCTGCTCTGAACAGCAGGCCCCGCTGATGTGTTGTCTGTCTTTCCACATTGTTATTGTCTCTGTTGATGTCATGTATGTTGCTGTTTTTGTTATGTCCTCTCTGCACACTGGCGTAAGAATTTCTTCCTTATAATGTACAGGACAGTGAAAATGAATTTCCCTTCTGGGACAAATAAAGATAAGTCTAAGTCTAAGTCTAAGTCTAAAAGCCAAATTTGTATCAGATGGGGGACCCTTGGACAAAATCTCATCAAATGGGGGGGGGGGGGGGGTCTGTGGTCTAATTTGTGTCCGTTTTAGGAGCCCTTGATGCAAACCAGCTGTAGCTATAGCGTATTGAAAATGGATTGTTAGACAGTAGGGTACCTCCAGATGGAATGGAGTCAGGAGAAGGCACCCTGAGCCTTTCACAGCCTTGCTTTAAATGTTTTTTTTTTTATGTTTTTATGATTGTGATTATCTTTGGTGCAATTAGCCTACATAATTACTATTATTATATTACTGGCCATATTTGTACTTTTCTATAGTTGTTATTGTTAGGCTATTATTAGCTACTGTTATTATTTATTATGAGGTCTGTTGTTCGAGGTTTCTTACCTTAAAGGTGGAGTTTTTCGCTTGCCGTCGTCGCCAGGTGCTTGCTCATGTGGGGGAACTGGGAATTGTTTCGTTGGGTCTAAAATAAAGAGTTTGGTCTTTATGTGTCACGTTTCACGAGATCACTCTTGTTATGATTTGGCACCTTATAAATAAAATGACTTGAGTTCAGTGACGACTTTGTAAACGCAAAACGGTGAACATGGAAAGAACGAGGTGACGGTTTCGGATGATGGCGAAGGCTATGCGAAGGCATCACCCGCCCCTCTCTGCCTCTGCAGCGTATGCTTGCTAGCCTGCATTAAAGACGCCAGTGTGTTTATGTTTTTATGGTTTATAACGCTGCCGCTACTCTTGGCAGTGCACGCATGTAGCCTATAGACAGAGAATTGATCAGGATCAGGGTCATTTATAGTGAACTAATTCAGCTCATTGTAACACAAGAATGACATGTATTTGAATTTAAATATTAATCAGATGAAACAAGGTGATGAAATTTCGAATGACAATCATGCTTGTTTAGTTGTTGATTTAATGTTGTGTTGCACCTGCTGCTCACGTTATGAACAAATGTTTAGATGACCCTTAGACAGTTTTAACTTGACAACAATAACAACCGTCACAACCCACCTGAATATCCGGTTTACTTCCTGTATACATAGCTGAGCGCAGGCTGATATTCAGCTCATATTAAATGTTAACGTTAGGCCGTGTCTCCGACAGACACATTAACAAGGTAGCCTATTTCGGTCTTTATGTCTTGTAGTAGTTAGTAGTAGTAGTTGTTGTTGTTGTTGTTGATAGTTGCCATAACAACCACCCCTGTCGGAAAGACGTGCACACGCTGGGTAGGAAGCGTTGTTGTCCCGGAGGCGATATTTTTTTTCGGATGATGGCGAAGGCTATGCGAAGGCATAACCCGCCCCTCTCTGCCTCTGATTGGCCTAGCGTCAAACTTCCATCCAAACACGTTCGCTTGGCTATCCTGCATTACATCTGTTACAGTCTGTGGTCAGACCGTCAAACTCAGTGGGTCAGACTCAGACAGACAGCAGTTACGCTTGCTAGCCTGCATGAAAGACGCCAGTGTGTTGGTTTATAACGCTGCCAATCAGAGGCAGAGAGGGCCAGGGGTGGGTTATACCTTCGCCATCATCCAAAAAAATATCGCTTCCGGTAAGCTAGCTAGCTAGCTAATGTTAGCTGCTGGTTGGTTGGCTAACTAGCGAATGTTAGCCGTTAGCTAACGTTAACACATTAACTAGACAAACACAGACATGCAGAGCTCCAAAAACAGAGCAATTCGTGATTTTGTTACTGTAGTTTCTGCAGAGTAACGTCCATGTTACGGATCTGACGGATAGTGCAGTCAGCAGCTATGATAGCGCAGCCAGGGGGGGGGGGAAGTCCATATATGGTCCATCCGGTCATGGGGCCCAGGACATTACGTCATCACAGGATAACGCGATTGGCTGGCTCAGATCTGTTCAAATCTGAGCCAGCCAATCACGTTGTCCTGCGTTGTTTGGGAAGTGTATAAAAGGCGACCGCAGATGGGGGTGGGTGGGGGAGAGGAGAGGAGGGGAGAGGGGGAGAGGAGAGTGGGGGAACCAGAGGAGGGGAGAGGGGGAGAGGAGAGGAGGGGAGAGGGGGAGAGGAGAGTGGGGGAACCAGAGGAGGGGAGAGGGGGAGAGGAGAGAGGGGGAACCAGAGGGGAGAGGAGAGAGGGGGAACCAGAGGCGAACAGAGGGGAGAGAGGGGGAGAGGAGAGAGGGGGAACCAGAGGAGAGGAGAGGAGAGAGGGGGAACCAGAGGGGAGAGGAGAGAGGGGGAACCAGAGGCGAACAGAGGGGGAGAGGAGAGAGGGGGAACCAGAGGAGAGGAGAGAGGGTGAACCAGAGGGGAGAGGAGAGAGGGCGAACCAGAGGAGAGCAGAGGGGAGAGAGGGGGAGAGGAGAGAGGGGGAACCAGAGGGGAGGAGGGGAGAGGAGAGAGGGCGAACCAGAGGGGAGAGGAGAGAGGGCGAACCAGAGGAGAGCAGAGGGGGAGAGGAGAGAGGTGGAACCAGAGGGGAGAGGAGAGAGGGCGAACCAGAGGGGAGAGGAGAGAGGGGGAACCAGAGGAGAGGAGGGGAGAGGGGGAGAGGAGAGAGGGGGAACCAGAGGAGAGGTAGCGGAAGCGATCATCTTGCTCTATAATGACCAGAATGGGTGTTGTTCAAACTGAACATTTATTTCTTCAACATGCTGCAGCAGAAAGGGAGATAAACAGCGGACACTATTTTCGTAGTTAAGCTATGAAGTAGCCTACTTCCCCCCGCAGCATTGTGACATTGAATGAAAGTATAGGCTCGTTTGAGATGACTTCTGGCTCGCCTGGGAAGCAGGCGAGTGCAGTCAGCCAATTAGAGGCAGAGAGGGGCGGGTCATGCCTTCGCCATCATGGGGAACAAAAAGATTGCGTCCCGGAGCTAGCCTGAGAGGCTAATAAAAGCTACATGTTAAGGTGCAGAGTAAGCTGACTATCAGTACGTTATTGCACGCATAGGCCTATCTTTACATTTAAACGTTTACATAGCAAAAATATAAATAGAAGTAGGCTATGTCAGTGTTTTCCCCTGAATAGCTGAGAAAGTGGACACTGTCAATAGTTAGCACTGTGAAGCCGATACAATTCAGGTGGTGGTAATGCAACATTTAAGGATGCCAACCGCCATAAAACACAAGAAGAAGCTGAGAAAAAGGAAGTGCTGTGGGGTTGCAGCTGGTGAAAACCGTCTATCCTCAGCAGAAACTAACTGACTGCATAGTCATTTTAATAAAATATGAATGTTAGCTGTCCAGCAAACACACCACTAATAGCCTATCTAGTTATAGTAATAATAATGCATCGTGACATTGAATGAAATCTAGGCTCGTTTGAGATTACTTCTGGCTCGCCTGGGAAGCAGGCCGAGTGCAGTCAGTCAATCAGAGGCAGGATGACAAATGCTCATTCGCTTTCCGTTACTTCCGGGTTGGAAATGTGGGAATTGTAGTTTATTTTGACGCTAGTCGACTACCTCAGCGGAAGTATTTCAGTGTACGTCGAGAGGTCACATTGTCATGTTTTGAGACTCAATCGCCGTTATAATGGAGGCAGCTAAAGCAGGTGCTGTACATTTATGCAGATACATTTCACGACATACGTTATTATACGTTTCACAAATACACACGCACCTAACCCTAACGTTACAGAGTTGTTCAGTTAGCTATCTAAGCTAACAACAAGTAATGATAGCTATACCTCGGCCTAGCTAAAGAGACATGGTTATGCTCAATATCTGCTATTACACATAGATTCCATTTACACCTGGCGCTAACATGCATTTTCTGCACTCTGATTGCAATCAGATTACAGAAATGGGTGTCCTCTCAATCCGCATAAAGTTGCTGTATCCAGATTGAGAGGACACATTGCATTTACACTTGTGTTCAATGTGTACACAATGCATCCCTGACCACCTCCGGAGGTGGTTTGGCCGATCAGATTGCAATCCTTCTTCAATGCGTTTTGGGGGTAAACACACCTTGCATTTCAAGTGATAAAACACAATCTGATTGCAATCTGATCACAGAAAACGCATGTTGGCGCCAGGTGTAAATGGCCTCACTGTCTTGTTTCCTCAGAGGAGCCATTTCTGAGGCATGTGGAGTTGGATGTCCTGATTCCCAAGTTGATGAGGGAGAAAGCCAAGGAACGCTGTGTTGAGAAAGTTGAAGGTATGTAAGCACCTCACCTACCTGAAAACAAAGCACACATTACAGAGACCCCCTTACCTACCTGTTGTGAACATGAATCCTGTAGCTGGATTGATATGATGTGAATTTGCTGGAAACACAGCTGGCATCAAAATTAATTTCCAGTGTAGCCTATACCCACTGCATTGGACCTCCTGGGTCAGTTCGACTTGTTCGGTCCATCCACAAGGATCCTGAGAATGTATGTTATTGTCTGAGCAGTCTCGTCACCTGCTTTATTTGCATTAAAAACAAACCAGATGAACAAACCTGTCTTTATTTCATCACACAACAGCCACAACACATTCAAGATTCAAGATTTTTATTGTCACTCCGTAGTACAAGTATCACGCGTGAAATTCTTGTGCTGTGAACTCCGTTTACAACATAGTGCAAAATAACAGTGCAAAAACAGGGCATATAGATGCAGTAAAACAAGAGAACAACAAGCAATAACAGTAAACTTTTCCTTTTCTTTTCTAGCGTAGACACCTTAAAAACATGATTAAACATTCTGTTTGCACAGGTGCAATAACATAGGCATACTTGTCATATGTAATGGTAGCAGCTGCTACATGATTGTTGACATGCATGCAGCCACACACACACACACACACACACACACACACACACGCTCATGCTAATAGTGGCCAGCGGTGAAATTCAGTCTCTGTTGAACCCAGACAAAGCGCGTCCTTCCTCTTGAGGAGCAGTGGGCAGCTTTTGAGCTACAGAGCCCGCTGCCCGGGGACCATCTTCATCACCGTTGTCATCGGTCAGGCGGGGATCTTCTTGCATGGTTTTAATGGGGGCGTTCATATTGGAGCACGGGGAGAACATGCAAACTAGTGATGTGACGTTCGCGAACGATCTGAATCTATTGAACGGCTCTTTGCTATGAACGAAGGGAACCGAGGAGTCCTACTTGAGAGCCGTTCATTTTAATGTTGTGCCCAAATTTCACTGCCTGCCACTCCCCACCACACACACAGGTTAGACCTCCCTCTGCTGCTAGCCCGCTGAGCAGGGAGGATAGGTGCACTCGTTAATTGCTACCGGCGCATGATGCTGTAACTGGCCTGGGTGGGCGGACTCAGCTTATCAAAACGGGCTACGCCGCCGAGTGCATCTGCCGACTTTCTGAGCAGCGAAGTGTTGCATGAATTGCATTCAAGGAAAGCCAATTTTATTTACACAACACATTTCGTAGAAGAAGTAAATTCACTGACTAAGCAGATGGATATGATGTCACCTTGTGTCATGTTTACAATGCAGATCATTGACATCAGGTCTGGAAATACTGTATGAGTAATGTAATGCTGCTGCAGTCCACTGATGCAAAATGAAACAGTGGTGCGTCTAAGATCAAATCTGATCCAAATCGTACCGTATCATTATCCTAGTGATTTCGCAGATAAACGCCCCCCCCCCCCCCAAAAAAAAAAGGGAACAAGGAACCGCTATTTTGAACAGCTCTCGGAAAGGAACGGCGCCATAAGATCCGTCTCCCTTCAAAGAGCTGTAATTCCCATCACTAATGCAAACTCCATAGAGAAAGGCCATTTTCACAAGAAAGCCCACCTCGAGCTGCACCGAAGACATGGGGGGGGGGGGGGGGGGGGGCATGCCCTCAGGTGGGAATCGAACCCAGGACCTTCTTGCTGTGAGGCAACTGTGCCACCGTGCCCCTCCCACCTTTTACTTCCTGGTTGGATCTGTGCACAAAATTTAATTTAATTGAGCTGCTCTATGTGGATTAGAAGCTTATTGACACTGTGCTGGTAATGTGGCCACAGGCATCTCTGTCTGCAGATCTACGTTCAGACCTTAGACTCCGCCCACTCCACTGAGTTGAGTTTTGGCTGCTTCGGGAAATGGAGTGCAATGAGTTGACAATTCATTCTGATATCAGGCTAGATCTGCAATTATGCCTATGTAAAGTAAAGGGGTTCATAATGTTGTTAATTAGGGCTGTGAATCTTCACTGGCCTCACGATTCGATTCCATTACGATTCAGAGGGCTACGATTCGATTCGATTACGATTATCGATGCATCTCGATGCATCTTCAATCGATGCATCACTTTTTTCCGCAATACATGATTTATTTTTTCTCACTTTCTTTTTTCTCACTGTGTGGCTACTTTTAAAATCAAAGTGCATTTGGAATTGCATTGTATTATGATCCATAATTAAAATAAACAACTGCATGTACTTCCATTATATTTTATTTGATTATTATTATTATTATTATTTTTAAATAATCGATTTTTGACATTTGTGAATCGATGCAGAATCGTGCACATCTGCATCACGATGCATCTTATAATCGATTATTCTTGACACCCCTATTGTTAATACGCACTCTTGCAGCCCACATCTTCCATCTACCATGACTCGATTTGACACCTATGACAGGAGGGTAAATCTGAAAGTGCAAGAAGCAACTCTGCACACACTTGTTGTTTCACTGGAGTGAACTTGTTAACCGCATTTTATACAACAATCATTTGTTGAGCACGCATGCTGCTCATACAACATCATTACCAGCCTCATAAGGTGCTTATGTGTAGAGCCCGACCCATACTGGATTTTGGAGGCCGAAACCGATACCGATATTAGGAAGTAAAAAAATTCCGATATCGATATATCAGCCGATATTCTTATATTATATATATACACCGTTATATTACACAATTATTTTGCAATGATCCCTCAAATATCAAACACTTGACAAAGATATGACTTGACATGACTTGAGATATGTAATCTAGGGAGGATATTTTACAGCTTATCAATCAACTTTATTGTCCAAAATGACATCAATGCAATGAAACTGTAAACCGAACTCAGAATTTAATAATTATAAATAACTAGAAATACAAAAACACAAACTGAACAAATATAAAATATAATTTGAGTTAAGAAAAAAGATCAAATATACACAACATGCTGTCTATAACTTAAAAAATACAAAATAAAAAAATATCGGCATATCGGCCAACATATCGGCCGATACCGATATATTGGTTATCGGGCAATATCGGCCGATAATATCGGTGGACCGATATATCGGTCGGGCTCTACTTATGTGTTTATGAGAGATATTGTGCAAAAGGGTCCATGAGAAACCAGACAGGCGAGTCACCCGTCACCCGTCACCTCATCGAGGTCGGCTAGAAACGGGTCCCAAATGGTGGAAAACTTTTTAAGTGAATTGGTCCTCAGGAACCTAAGTCTCTCCATCCATATAACAGAGGTCATGTCCGTCAGCTACAGTTGGAAAGAAGGTGAAGAGGAGGACTTCCATTCCTTCAAAATAAGTTTCTTGGCAACCGTTGTCCCGTGTCAGTCTGTCAGAGACTGTTGCACGGCTGTAGGGAAATTCAAAGAGGACTCCGAGCAGCCGGAGACACTGAGTTCTGCCTCCGGCTGAAGGGCTATTTTGTAAGTCAAATATCTTGGCCCAGAATCCCGTTAGTGAGGAGCAGAACCAGAAAGCATTCGATGGTGCGCCCTCTGACACCTGACATCTGTCACACAGTGGTGAGACAGAAGGGAAGATTCTGTGTAATTTATGCTTGGAATAGTGCAGACGGTGAACAACTTTAAATTGGATCAGCTGGTCTCTGCTATTAACTGAGCAGAGTTGTACCGCAGACAGACTCCTTTCCCATAAAAAGTCAGATAAATCAATACCAAGTTCCCCCCTGCCACGCTTCTCTAATCCTCTCAGTAGAGACGTATTCAAAGATTTTGTTCCATCTTTGTAGATGACTTCTCTATGATTTGGACTTCATCATGAG
Source organism: Poromitra crassiceps (assembly GCF_964638095.1). Taxonomy (NCBI): domain Eukaryota; kingdom Metazoa; phylum Chordata; class Actinopteri; order Beryciformes; family Melamphaidae; genus Poromitra; species Poromitra crassiceps. The sequence goes on from NC_139641.1 coordinate 18,664,667, forward strand.
CAGCTTACGGTCCATCGAGGAGGAGTAGAGTCTAGTTGTTGCCGCCGCCTATTTGATCCGTTACCTTCTTCTACACTGGTATCTTCTAAGGAGTTTCTCCATCTTCGAACAAAAATCGTGTTCCTCTGCTTTAGCCTTTTGATTGCTGTGTGTGGTTTTCACTGTGGGTTTTCGCTGCATGTCTGTGAGCAACGCAAGCACCCGCTTATCAATCCTTTTCCTCTGTAGTGAACGAGCCAGTTTGATACATCAGGCACGGGAGTGATGGCTGCCTTTGTGTTGGCCCATGTCCTGTGTCTACTGCAGCAACTTGTGGTTTCAACAAAGCGCTGGCCCGGACACCGTGCGCGGGCTGATGGGACACAGAGTGTGTGGGTAGTCTTATGTGCAGCGCTGGCCCGGGCACCGTGCACAGGCAGGCAGGCAGGCAGGCAGGCAGGCAGGCAGAGGTGATGGGACACCGTGTGTGGCTAGTGGAAACCCCCCCCTTTCATTACAAAGCTCTCTGTCCGCCTCATTTTCACACCTCCATCCTCCACCCTTTCTCATCTCATTCTGTAGTTGTGGTTTCTCTCTCTTCTTCTGGGCTGTTTTGTGTGTGTTCAGTGTCTTCCTGTTGACTGCATGCCTGCCTATACGCATCAGAATCTCCTGTATGGCAGCAGGCAGGCTTTCTTGCTGCTGAGGTGGGTTAGACCTGTTGACCTGTACATCAGGGGTGGGCAACTATTTTTCATGGGGGGCCACATGAGAAACCCAGATTGTTGCCGGGGGCCGAACAAATATTGTCATGCCGTAACCCATGGATGGGCAACTTTGATGATAGAGAGGGCCACAAAAAATGTCCTCGTTACCAGATTTTGCTGAGGGCCGAACGGCACCAGCATGAAAAATTTTGGGCATTTGAAGGCAGGTTTAGAGGAATAACTCATTTTAAATTAACAGTTGTGATGTCATTATTCAGTCTTAACCACCAATATTTCATCCTTTCCTCACTTACTCCTATGTCACCACCTGCTCTCCCTGCAGGGCTTGAAATTAACTTTTTTCACCACCTGCCAATATGGCTGCTAGATTTCAAAGTTACCAGCCAATTATAATGTCCACTAGCCGAAATGTTTTTCTTGAAATAAACCAGAATATGAGTGTGTTAATTTAAGCATAAGTATCAGTAAGTGGCCCGGGATTCTCAAAGCCTGTGTTGAGGGTCACACGAACAAAAATGCACTCTTGAAGCTAAATAAATCCAAAACCAGCAAGTTAATTATTTAAATTTCTACTTCAATGTAGCCTTTTAGTCATAAAGATTATTGAAAGATATTCCATATTCCAGACTGAAATGCTATAACAGAAGAGTATTGGCCAGAATATGACATGAACATTTGGACACTTATTCAGCGGGTATCTTGCATGTTGCGTTCAGGTGCACTGTACCTTTTTTTTCTTTTTTCTTGTTTTTTTAAATTCCATTGCGGGCCACACAGGTGGCGGCCCGCGGGCCGTATTTTGCCCATGTGTGCTGCTGTACATAGTCCTCCATGCAGCTGCTGTTTTCCTGATGTGGCTCTTGTCCCCCATCGGGTGCTGATGCTTCATGTTCACACATGGTCACATCTTTCCGAATGCCACCAACAACTGATGTCACTTTTTGGCAGAGCTCAGGGGACGGTTGCACACAAAACGCCTTGATTTTCCTTAAAGTCTGAGTTAAGGTTTCCATCAAAGAAAATCGGTTGCACAAAACACCGCTTAAGTCTTCTCCTTTAAGTTTTCCTTAAAATGTTTAACCGTAAGGAGAAGACATAAGGGTGTTTTGTGCAACCGATTTTATTTGATGGAAACCTTAACTCGGACTTGAAGGAACATCTTAACTCAAGGTGTTTTGTGCAACCGCCGGCCTGTGTTTTTAAAGGATAAGGCCGTCAACAAATCATCTGAAAATAACAAAATCAACAATGTGTTTGCTCTACCCTCGTTACTTTCTCACTTAGCACCTAGCGTGTCTTGGAAATCCCATCCCAACATGTGATGTTGTGGCGTGTAGGCAAATCCTAGCTTCTCTCAACAGATCGCAGCTATGTACATGTGAATGTCATATACATGTCTCACAGCCAGCTGATTGCTTCTCCGTGCTAATCAGTCTCAGGTTATTCCTTCTCCCATCTTTGAGTTGCATCATTTATAATTGATATATCAGGTCCCCTTTACCCTTTTTCATGTCAGTACTTTCCCTGCAGCTCCCCCTAAGCCTCCACCTAGGGGCAAACCTGCAGTATTAATAAGTGAGATGATATGATATTCTAAATATTAAGGAAATTATCTCTGATTAATATTGTGATAATCGTAATAATTTCTTGTCTGAAGGGTAAACCTGCAAACTAGTCACCTTCAGGTCCCAAAATAGGGCACTTAAAGGAACACTGCCCATTTTCAACCAGCTTTGTATCATTAGAACATCAGTAGTATATCAGAAAACTGTAAACTGTTTTGAAGTCTGTCATTTAATTTGACAGTTATTGAGTGTTAAAGTGTGGACCAGTGACATCACTGGTCCACACTAACTCAAATTAATAACTCATTAACTCAAATCAACTCTCAATAACTGTCAAACTAGATGAATGACTTGATATGGGATGTGGGATATGATAGTCCATGTATGTCGTGTAAATACCTCATGTTCTTTCTTAAAGAAAAAAAAAATCGACTAGTCGACTACCTTTAGTGACGACTAGTTGACTAGTAAAATTCACTAGTCGTGAATGCCCTAACGTATAGACACATTTTTGTATTGCAATATTGAATTTCGATAGCATAACAGCCTAAACTGAAACTGGCATCACCCTTTCCATTGAATAGGCCCTCTCTGACTGTAAGCTATATATTTTCCTCTGGTGTAGCTGCTGATGTGCGACCAGCAAAGGCAGCCCTTTGCAGCCTCTATTAGTACCTCGGGACAGAGAGGAGGCGTTTGTTGATTAGATTAGTCGCACTGTTCTGCCTCCAAATTGGTTTTGCTGATTTTTTCCTTCTTCCCCCTTTTGACATGTGCATCCTGATGAAAGTGTCTGTGTGATCACCATGCTGATGCAGATGATGATTGCGGTGGGAGATTGGAGTACTGCAGCACGAGGGTTAATTATAGCCTCGAGGACGAGCTCGCTAACAAGGTGGCGACTCTGAGCCTTCAGCACCTCGTTTACACACTCAGGAGCCGGCACCTTTCATCTCAAACGCACCACGACTACGCCGGGCCACAGAGCACTTTAGCCTGGCCTTTTGTTGTGCGGCGTACGGCCATTGTGGGAATCAAACCAACACCCACCTTGTTTTTCTCTAGGTGTCTTTCTGCTTTATTAGGTGGTAGCAAGCTGTATAAAGGGCGAGAGACTGGCTTTAGGAGAGAGAGAGGGGTTTGGCACGCAACAAAGGTTGAAAATGACATAAATTAGAATTGAATGCACATTTGGAGTAGGGATGTCACGATGCTAGAATTTATACTACGATACCGATATCCAGGAAAATATCGATACTCGATACCATTTTCGATACCACGCGGCGTGATGACGACAACACCTCAAGAGCATAAAAAAATAACCAAAGACAGATAGATGCACGCTTCTCCATAATCTAGGCCTGATAAAACTCACTAAAAACGTTGCACTTACACAGCAGATTACCTCAGCTCTAGTCATCAGCCTATCATAACACAGCAGATTACACCTGCTCTAGTCATCAGCCTATCATAACACAGCAGATTGCCCCTGCTCTAGTCATCAGCCTATCAGAATACTTTGAACTTGTTGAAGCAAAAGATACCCACCAATTGCAGGGAGAGAGAAATCAGTGGTATGTTAGATTTTTCATTAAGAGAAAAGCATTGCTGATATTGATACAGTTGCAAATGAGTATTGTATCCGTTTCAAATTTTTTGTATTGATACTTATCGATACTATCAATACCTGTTGCAAATGAGTATTGTATCCGTTTCAGATTTTTAGTATTGACTTTTATCGATACTATCGATACTTTTGACAACCCTAAATTTTGGAGTAGTTTGTAATGCGTTGCTAACAGTTGCTAACCCTAAACCACTTGATGCCCCTGCTTAGGCCTTTTTGCTTTAAATAAGTCATGTGTCTGTACAGTCTAGCACGCTGCTAAAATAGTTATCAGATTTAGAATTTTTGAGGAACTTCCCTTAACAGTAAGGCACCGGGCAATATGTCTTTTCCTTCACAGACATTAATAGCCTTAAAAGTTGCATATCACACTCTCCTCTCAATGTAGGCTGTGTTAATAATATGAACTCTGGCCAGCCTGGGCCACTGTGATATGTGAAGGATCATCTATATTTACTGCCCAGTGGGGGCATAGATATACTGTATCTGTGGGCAGTGGGCTGACTGTTACAGTGCAGATGTGGAAACAGGACAACCACGAATGCAACCAGCGCGG